>NC_071258.1:2772500-2852500 GCF_023375685.1 Ictalurus furcatus
ACATTAACCAGTGCTTTCACTTAAATATATATTTTTGTACTTATATATTTATGGTTTTTCCACTCTGATGATTCAAAGTTTTTGGTTTTTTTTTTCCCCCCACAGCTCAAGATTAAACCTCTATTTCCTCATCTTTCACTTATCAACGAGGCGATGAAGCGTTTTAGTAATTACTATCCGTTTTAAAACCACATCCTCATTTTGTGTTTCATATTTACAAAGCGAAATATTTCACATCTACTTCCGGTTGAAATGGGAATCTCTTGAAAGTAAGCACTAGGTCTGAGAGGAGATAAATGAATGACTAAACAAACGAGAATGACATCTGGATGACATCTGTGTGGGGAAATAAGTATTCAGACACTTTTTTCAATATTGGCTACTTGCAGTGGATCTAAAAAGTCTACACACCCCTGTTAAAATAGCAGGGTTTTGGGATATTAAAAAAAAAAAAAAAAATGAAACGAAGAGAAATCATGTCAGAACTTCAGCTTCACTGTATGTATGGTGTTCTTGGGAACTTCAAGCAGCCCTTCTTTCTCCAAACATGACAAGATTCCCCCCCCCCCCCCCCCAAACATTTCTTGCCAAAGACTTTGGTTTTTAAATTTTGTCTGATCAGAATATATCGTTCCCAAAGACCTCTGATTTGTCTAAATGTTTTTAGATGCACGTCTCTGTGCTTCTTTTCTAGAAGGCAGAAGAGTTTATTGTTCTCTGTGTAACTGTTGTTCCTGCTGCTTTCAGGTTGTCCTGCAACTCTTTTCGAGCGACCGCTGGCTTCTTTCTTACCTTCCTTATCGTTAGTCTGAGAGCGTGCTGTGAAATCTTCTGTAGTGAAACTGTGTGGTGTTGATTAGTTGTGTTTTCTATGAACTTTCCACCTGCGTATTATTGAACCAGTTGTACTAACAGGGGTGTTTAAGGTCTTTGCTATGGCTCTGTAGCTTCTTTCACTCGAGTGTTGGAATAATAATAATAATAATAATAATAATAACTTTAGAAAACACAGAAGCTCACCGTGATTGCTACTTGTTGTGTAAAATCTTTCCAACCAAAGGCAACATCTGTTATAATAATACTTTTTGAACATTTTTTGCAGCATTTGTGTCTTGTTCTTATAAATAACAAAAACAGAAGAGTCTGAATATTTATTTCCTCTCAATGTATTACACCTGATGTCTTTTTAAGCCCTGACATGAATATAAGTTTCTGGGTGAAAGCAGATCTTCAGTATCCGAGCACAAAGGCTTTGTGCATGATGGTGGCCCGGAATAGCAGCACTTCTGACGCACTTGAAGAAATCCATTCCATTCCCTAATTTTCCGAGTCCGAATGCTCCCTTCAGGACAAACAGATGGTATCTGTTAATCAGCATCTACTGCGGTTTACTAAATTGTTTATTTGGTTTTGCTCTGCAACATTGATCGATAATTCGGGCTGATTTTTTTCCCCTCCTTTCACAGGCCACTATTGTGCTTTTGGAAGAATTTTCACTTGACTCAAATAATGAGTGATAATATATTTTATAAGGATGATGGGGGTCGACAGGCCGTAGACTGTATAACGAGCAGGTATGTGAAAACTCCACAGAATGTAGAAATGCGGATTAATTACACAGGCTTAGGGGAAAACGATTAGCCGCAGTCCAGAGATGCACAAGCACGCTGAACTAGTTTTCCTACACGATGGTCTGCTCCATGTCAGACACGTGCATGTGAGTAACAAAAAAATTTGGCCAGAAGGCAGCGTGTAGTGGATTTGGGTGAAGAATTTGGCCTCCTATGTGGCAAATAAATAAATAAATAAATAAATAAATAAATAAAAAATCACCAAAAAAAAATTAAAAATTAAATCCTAAAACACCCTAAAAAAATCTAATACTCACAACAAACAAACAAATAAATAAAAACAGATGCACATGGTCAGAACTATGAAAATGAAGCTTGTTTATTCAATATAAAACAATAAAAATGTATTACAACAACCACAATAATAATAACAATCATCATCATAAATACTTAGTAACTACTTAGTATTTAATAGATAACAGATAAAATACAATTTGTATTCGAACATCAACAACAAACAACAATAAAACTACGTCTACTAATATTACATTAATATTTAAGCAGCACTTTATTTGACATCAGCTTTTATATTTTTACATTAGTAACTCAGTGGCTACAGAACATTTTAAAAGATTATTATAATTTATGAATTGTTTGAATGAATCTGGTACCCTGTTGGCTATGTTGATATTAAAGCACACAGTAATGTGAAAACTACTACAAGGGCTGTTCATATGGTTCTTTAAGGGTTCATTGGTTTAATTGGTTAATTACAGTAACTGTTAATAACAGTACCCTAGGTTCAAAAAAAAAAAAAAAAAGGTGAAAGGGAAACATTTAATGGAAATTAGCAGAACGTGTAGAACATGCAGATACAGGATTGAGGCACTGAAGGTCCTGGGAGGTTAAATGGCTAGAGATTGATTTCTAAATTATGATATTACTTTAAAAGATGTATGATGCTCTACAACAACAACAACAACAACAACAACAACAACAGAGCCTCCTGTCCGGTCGGACGTTGTTGGAGAAGGCCCTCTCAGCACTGACCACCCACGCTGAGTTCATGTGGACAGTATACACAGTTTATTCATGCGTCATGTGTTTAAAAATCTCTCGTCACCAAGTCGCCCTGAATCGCGACAGGGCAAGACCTTTTCCCCATTCCTTCCACCCACAGCCCCAAAACGCTCCTTCGTTTATCTCCATCACCCAATTACTCAACTCTCTAATTGAAGAGTTGGCAGCGTGAAGCTCATCTCCACTGTGCAGGCCTGAGTGCCTGCCAAGTCCTCCAGCACTGATCAGTCACAGCCATTCCTCTTCCATTAGACGCTGGAGTTGACCTATGATGTCATTATTTAATGGACACACACACACACACACACACACACACACACACACACTATGAAAATGTGCTTTAAAAGCGTCGTAAATCTGCACTCATTTTTATCCCCAAAAGTCAAATGTCAACCCCTCCTCCTCCTCCTCCTCTAAAAGAAAGAAAGAAGCAAAAAAACAAACTTTATGCAAATGTACTGGGTTATGAGTGATACCACCAGTAGAGGGCGCGAGTGTCCCATCATCGTCGAAATAAATGACGCAAGAAAGACTGAGGAAAGAAAGAAGAGCCTATGCGTTTTCTATTGCCTTGTCAGCATGTGTAGCAGTAACTGTTTGCTATCAGATGTGCAGCTCTGTGCTACACTGACCTGTCTCAACGACAACAACAACAACAACAATGACAACAATAGCAACAACAATGCACAACAACGACAACAATAACAATGCACAACAACAACAACGACAACAATGACAACAACAACAATTGTAACTTTAACAACAACAACAACAGTAACAACAACAATGGTAACAACAACAGCAACAATAATGACAACAAGAACAACAACAGCAACAATGAATAACAACAATAATAAATAACCATAATAATAGGTAATAATTACATCAACAACAATAACAAAATAATACAATAACACTAAAATAATAAATGATTACAAATTATTACAACAATAATAATAAAGAACAATAACAACAAAAATAATAACAGTAATGATAAAAAATAACAGATACATAATAATAACCATAATAGTAAAATATAATAACAATAAACAATAACTACAACAACAACAATAATAATAATAATAATGATGATGATGATTATTAATAATAATATCACACCTTTCATATATTTAAGCCTAAAGAGCCTTACAATGTGAAAAAAACAAAGAAATGAACAAACAAAATAAAGTTAAAAATAAAATTGTAAAATAGTAAATAATAAAAAAGTTATAAACAATAGCAGTTACAGAAAGAAGAAATGATATAAAATATGTAAGAACAATAAAACTACAGTGTTTGAAATTTACCACGCTATGTGAACTACTTTAATTTTTACTTTTTATTTTCATTTTAAATGCTACATGCTGATTGTTTCTTCTCAAAGGAGCAATGTGTAATGTTTAGAAATCTGCTCCTGCCTTAGAGCGCAAGAAACTCATGTATTCAAACAGAAGCTCTGTGCTGCCTCATGAAATTCAAAAAATCCCACCTTTATTACGTTATTGGATGAAAATATCACATTATTATCAGAAAAAACATCATGATATTACGAGAAAAACCCTTGCCTTACTTTGTCAAACATCTAAATATAACTTATATGAACTTAAATATAACAAATATATAAACTGGTTATTTTGAGAAAATAGTCCAACACAATTCCGTTGACAGAATTCCCAAGAAATAGTCAAATATTCCAGCATGAATCATTGACATCTCAAAGGAATGTCTGTATTTGAACTACAGAGCATTATGTTTTAGGAAATAAGCTTTACAAGGTTATGTGGTGAATAAAAAAAAAAAAAACTTTGACATGCCGTACGATACAGTAAGAATGGGATCTGAAGTACATGCAGTATTTTACATCCTATCTTAAAATACAATTATTGTCTTGGATGATTATTTGATTTACAAACATTTTACAGAAAGTTACCCAATACATAATAGACCACTTTTAAAAGAAGGGCATGCTTAATCAAACACATCGGCCAATTTCCTTACGAAACTGCACAGAAGGTATCTGAGACTACTGATGCATTCCTAAAAAGCAAAGGTTTGTCACACGAAAAGTGGACTTTGTTTAGTTTGTTACTGTTTACTGCTCTTTTTTACAAAGGCATCTTTCACTTTACAGTATTTCTATACATGTACAAGACATTTGCACGGTGCTGTACAGTATATATACGCTGTAGATGTGGTAGGAATTACGCATAGTACACAAAGTTTCCAGAGAAACCGGATGATTCGGATAAAATTTCCTCACCAGTGCAAACAAAATTTGAAAGACATTTATCTGAAACGTCCTGATTCTCGTAACTGTAATTTTTACTACATCTACTATCTACATCTACGTCTGTCTGTCTGTCTATCTATCTATCTATCCCCCACATTGCTGTTGAAGGGGGAGAAGCCAGTTATTGAGTCAAAGGGGGGCAATTACTTTTTCACACAGAGGCACTGGATGTTGTATATCTTTCTTTAGTGCACACATAAACTGTATCAGATTTTTTTTGACATTCAGTGTAAAAATCTATCTCTCTCTCTCTATCTATCTATCCTTCTCTCTCTCTCTCTCTCTCTCTCTCTCTCTCTCTCTCTCTCTATCGATGTATTAGCTGTAAGGAAGTTATTAATGTTAAGTTATTGATGTGCTTGATGTGATAAGTCTCTGAATCATTTACGGAAATAAAAGTAACCCAATTTGTGCAATTCAGGCACTTTTTCAGTCCTGTGTTCTTGCGTTCCTCCATTCTTGCGTTCTTGCATTCCTCCATTCCTGCGGTCTTGCGTTCCTGCGTTCTTGCGTTCCTGCGGTCTTGCGTTCCTGCGTTCTTGCGTTCCTGCGGTCTTGCGTTCCTGCGTTCTTGCGTTCGCTCCTCGTCCTGTCTGCTGGAAATTTTACACGAGCGCCTAAAACAGTGCAGAATAGAGGAGCTTCTTCAGAGCTGAGCTCACTAATGTAAATACTGCTGACATTTACCGCACAGTGACATATCGCTCTACTCATCTGGACCTTACCGTACACGAACACTCAACTACTTCCTGTATGTGTGTGTGTGTGTGCGTGTGTTTCAGAGGACATAGAGAGCTGTTAAAGCCAGCAGCAGTGTAAATCCATCAGTGGCCATCTCCCTCACACTCGGGCGTATTTATGAGCCTGATCCAACGTTCATTTCTGTAGAGAGAGAGAGAGAAAGAGAGAGAGAACGCAGGTAGGGACAGTGATGTATAAACACTGGGATGACTGGGATCCCTCAGGTTGACACCGCCTGCTTGAGGAACCCCGTAGAACCCAGGGTGTGTGAGAACAGACACATTTATAGTTTGTAATTAACATTTAAGGATGAAATGCTTATGAAATGATATGCGTGTGTGTGTAAGAAAGAGAGAGAGAGAGAGAACAACAGAAAGTGTTGGTCAGTGGGTTTATAGTTGTGTATTTATGTACCTAAGGTACTCAGGGTTAACGCTACACTGCTTACACACACACACACACACACACACACAAACAGCTGCGTTATAAGGCCTCACTGTTATGGCCAAGGGGTGAAGAAAAAAATCCAAGCAGAGCAAACTGTCTTTAATTCTTCCTGTCTCCAGAAATAGAGTGAGTGGGAAAGAGAGAGGCAGCGAGCAGCGGGCGAGCGAGAGAGAAAAAGATAGAGCGAGAGAGCGCTCTGGACCGTGTGCTGTCTGAGTTACGGTTTCCTGCCTCTCCGCGATCTGAGAGGAAGAAAGCGAGGAATCATCCATCAGAGATTTGAGTCTGCGTCCTCCTGAACCACACATGACCTTCTGCTATGACTTATATGATCTGACATACCGCATGACCAGCTCAGCTCCAGATCACGTAAATCAACCTGCTCGCTAGTCGGCTAAATGTCAAAATAAATGTCATGAATTTCGATTTCATATCACGAACATGGACCAGCCTTGCGTCAGGTATTGCGATGATGTATTAAGAAATTCATCACGTCAGCACTTACAGTATACACCTTTTCCTCAGGCTCTGTCTTGAACGTCCTGAAGACGTTCCTGAGTTGGAAAACTTACTGACGCTGGAGACTCCTTCCGTAAACGCTAAATAAAAGTCTACAAACAGACAGCTTCGCCGGATCAACAGTCCTACTTTCCAAAAAAAAATAAAAAATTCTGCATAAATTATTCGGAACGCCATGCAAGTCCCTGTGAATGAGGCGTTACTATGGAAACGATAACGTATTAGAAATGGGTCTTGTATCAGAGAACGCAATGGATCGCGTTGCTAGCCGGATATATAATAATGCGAGCTAGGAAGTTGCATTATGTTATGTTTTCTGTCGGATGGAATTATTTTCGCTTGCTTTTACGCTCACGTGTTCATCTAAACAAACACACGACATCGACTCAGGGGTAATGGCATTTAAAGTGGTTTAAATAAAGCATTGTGTGTTTGAATGTGCATTAGCTTTGTAAACAATCATTCAAGAATGTCTTCTCGAAGCATTAACTGCTAGCACACACCGCTAATCTGAGAGCGCCGGCTAATCTCCCTTTAGAGCAGTTGTAGGATTGTTTAGCGTGTTGGTAATCATTATGTCGAGAGGATTGTTACTCCCAGGTTTGTACAGTATGAGGAGTCTGGCTTCGTTCTGCTCTGTTTCCAGGCTGTGACTGGTTTCTCTCATCGATATACTCTCATACGAGCGGACACTCATATTACGTGAACATTTCCACAACAGATAAGCACATGGGGAAAAATTACCTACATGCACTCTTGTTACAGTAATTGAGTACATACATACATACATACATACAAACGGTATGTAATTCACTGTGATGTTTTGGAGGATTATTTAATCATACATTAGTTTGTAGAGTAAAAAAATGAATAAATAATGCATTTAAATCACGAATGAATGTGACGGCGCGTTCGAGTCATGTCGGAAAGATCGTATTGACGAGTTGAAAGCACGTGGACGCCACCACAAAGTCATAATTACGAGCGGGGAAACTCTGGATTTTCTAGATTTGAGCGCCGAGTTTCCGTGTTGTGGGCGTGTCAGTAAGAAAACATGGCGGAATCAGCGGATGCGGCGTCTGTAGTTGACGGCGAATTTGTCGAAATTGAATATTTACCCGTCTCAGAAGCTGATTTCAGTATTATAATTTGTTTGGTATACGCAGGAAGTTAATGTCAGGGTTTTTTTTTTTTAAATTTACAATAAAACAAGCTAATTTCCTGCACAAAATCTGATAGGATTGTAAAATTACGAATTTTAATACAATAAATAACGTAATGATAAAGTTTACAGTGGGTTCATGAATTGATTAAAAACATTTTTTTTAAAAAACAAAACAAAACACACCCGATGCATGTTTTTTTCTCTCTTTGTTTTCTAGAAGTAGAGTTTAAAAAAATCCTTGCTGTATTTTTTTGTAGTTAATTAAGAGAAGGTACACCATCCGCCATCTTGCTCGAACCAGTGACTTGACCGACACACCTGATGTCGTAATTACAACTCGTAAATACGAACTTCCCAGGACGACTTGAATTCACAGTAAGCCAGTGACGTAAATGACAGTATATGCACACACACACACACACACACACACACACACACACACAAAAACCAAATAAATGAGACCCAATCAAAATACAGCTTTGATGAAAGTCTACACGTCAGACGCCAAATTCCTAGCAACAATATCTGAGACAGTAACAATCGACTGAGGCAGATTAGCATCGCTGGTACAAAATATTTCAAGAAAACCCAAATTATGGTTTGCAAATTATGTGAGCGAAAACGTATGGAAATATCGGCATTTCACAGCACAACATCCAACCTGCGGACATGTATACAAGTAAGCCGTTAGCTAGCTGAGAGAGCTATCTTAGCTAGCCAGATGTTTTAAATTATGAACGCTCAGTAATAAACAAGTTTGAAAAAGTCCTAGCTATAGGTAATACTCAGGAGAATGTGTGAGGGGAATTTTTTGTTAGACAGCTAGGACATAACTATGTAGCGAGAAACAAACCTAGCCATCTACTGAAACACCAACAGCATTTGGCTAAGTTAGCGATATTCTTTATACAGCGTTGATAATGGAGGTGGTGTTCACTTCAGCAGAGCTCACACTTGATTAGTTAGTAACTAACCAACTAACTAACTAACCAGCTAGCTAACTAACTAAAAAGTAGTTTTTACTCTTACTTGAGTCATTTTTGCGATCACTACTCTTACTTTTTTAAGTGGATTAATACTGCAGTAGCTTTTACTCAAGTCAGTGTGTTTTGTATTCTTTACATAGAGCTAGGTATGAGAGAGAGAGAGAGAGAGAGAGAGAGAGAGAGTTAAACTAAATAATCAGCAATCTAAACAAGTCTGCGTTGGACTGCCGTGGATTTAGAGGGGGCTTCGCAGGATATTATCAGCATCCTGTCTCACTGACCTGACCACCAATAGCATGTAAGGAGTGTGACCTTAATTCAGGGCAAGCCCTCTGGAGACGACCCCGTGACCTCGTCTGGAGGCGAGGCCGCTCTCTGACAGATAGATGTGTGTCTGAGAGAAAGACAAAACCAGAATAGAGAGAAAAAAAACACTGGAACCCACAGGATGGGAGGAGAGAGAGAGAGAGAAAGAGAGAGAGCGAGAGAGAGAAAAAGAGAGAGAGAGAGCGAACCGCAGAGGGCTTTGTCCTCGCTCTCCTGCCACTCTGCATTAGGGCTAAAACAGGGGAGATATAAATCACAAAGGAAACAACAATAATAATTAAATTCAGCTAGGGGGAAGAAAAAGCCGCCCGCTTTAAACGTTTCACTCGAATGAGAACGTGTTTGCGTAACACTTGAACTCCGAGTCATAAAACTGACAAACCGTGTCATAAACATGTCATCGGAGGACACTCATTTTCCATCCAGCATGAGGTTATGCGTTTCAGAATATCTGAATTCCATATATAACAATTCCTTGTTAAAAATGCTAGCGTTCTCTCCTTAACGTATAGAATTTGTGTAAGAACTCAAACACTCACTCGCTCGAAGTAATAAACAACAGGGTGGGGAAATGAAGTGGAGCTACTGTTCACACCAAGTTCATTATCCTCCTAGAACAGCGCATTCTGCCGTCTTTTCTTTCTCTTACACTGCGTCAGTTCTCCAACAAGGCAAACTTTTTATCCATTTATAGCTACAGTAGCTACGTGTAACAATTTGGACATCCGCAAACAACTTTGTTCCTGTTGTCACTTACGCTCCAGCAGCTATAACCTTTCATTTCTTCCACACAGAAGACGTACTGACTGTTACAAAGCACTGACACTGGAGACTCCTTCACTAAGTGTTAAATAAACATGTCCTACCGACATACAAGCGTCCCTCTGAACGTAGCTCGTTAAGGTCTTAGTCTTCGATTTATTTATTTACAGTATGATGAAATAAATGATGACTATACAGCGTGCTCCGTTAATATTGGCACCCTTGGTAAATATGAGCAAAGAAAGCTGTGAAAAATTGTCTATTCGTTAACTTTTTGATCTTTTCTTAAATAAAAAAAAAATTCACAAAAATACTCTGCTCTCATGGATATCAAACAATTGCAAACACAACACAGGGTTATTAACAAAAATATCTTTGTTAAATATAGGTGTGCAACAATTATTGGCACCCTTTTCGTCAATACTTTGTGCTACCTCGCTTTGCCAAGATAACAGCTCTGAGTCTTCTCCTATAACGCCTGATGAGGTTGGAGAATACATGGCAAGGGATCTGAAACCGTTCCTCCATACAGAACCTCTCCAAATCCTTCAAACTTCAGGTTTTCTATGGGTTTCAAGTCATTTTTTTTCCTCTTATGCTAACTGTAAAACTCTACTAGTGATGACAATGTCCCCCTGTGGCATCCGAGTGAGACACAACTGCTAACGTCTCACAGGAGGAATGATGAGGAAAATACAACACCAAAAAAGACAAACTAGCTCCACTAAACACATGACAAATGTTCAATACATGCACTGTGTTTCAGGGTGGAGTTTTAAGAACTATTAATATGACGGCGCCAAATTATAGAACTGCAATGACACGTTTATAACATGGCTATAGACTTAGGACGCAGCGTAAAGCTTTAACTTGAACTTTTCAAAGAACCCTTGAAGAACCCTCTGGTTTTAAAACAGAGCTTACTCTATAACCTTTGCCTGAGATTCTTAACTTGACTGAGGTGGCACTTTATAAACTGCTGAATGTGCTGACTGCTCAGCGGTTTGTGACCCTTTGTCTCTTTACTGTAACTCTCCCGTACGCCCTTCTCCACTGGACTCAGCCCCTCGCTGCCCATCCAAACAGCCATCCTCACCGCACACCAGAAATAAAACCTGGCGCCTTTCTCTCGGTCCTGAAGACGCAGTGGAGCTTTCAGCAAGCAGCGGTGCTGGAACACACACTCCGCACATGTGTTGGCTCTAAGGACAGAACCGAGTCAGAAACATTCGAACGTCTCAGGGTGTGATTTATTACATGTAATTATAAACGGGACTTGCTGAAGAAAAGACGTAACGGACGGGACATGAGATAGTAACGTGTTAGTCGATAAGCCCACGTATGAGTTGAGATGACAGCTCACGTCTCAACTCAGCTGCTGGCCAATCAGAGAAGGCGATTAATTGCAAAGCAAATTTTTGTCAAACTAGTCAGTTTGTTTTATTTGCATATAAGAAGCGCTGACTGGAGAGCTTTTTTTCCACTGATATGAAATAAGCAGCTCATGCATTGTTCTCACTATAACCATTACCATAACCATAACCATAACCACTATTACCAGTTCTATTGGAAAACTCATTAACCTAACTTGCTAATGTATCTAGCATATTATCACAAATAAAGGAAGAGAATTCGAGCTGCTTTAATGTCACATCGTGTACTGGAGATCATTTATTACAATGTTAGTAAATATTAATATTTCTCTCCAGTGAAATGGCTTTCGCGATCTTATATTTGGTTTATTGTAATCTTATAATAGGAAATACTACAGTATGGATTTGACTATATTCAAGGTATTTCTAATTACTAAGATGTTGCTTTTCTGCAGTGTACAGGTCAACACTTTGGCTTTGATGACATTCAGGTTGTTTTTTTCATCAATGGATATGCTAAAAAATCAGATTCGAGCTAGATCAGGAGAGTTCCGAGTTTAGGAATTTTTTATGCAAGTGGCCACCTTAATGCTCGTGCGCTGGGAGAGTGGAAGTGTCTGACAGAATGATATACTGAGGTCTGAAGTGTGAGAAGTCCAGCAGGAAAACAGCAGTCGCTGACGTACGTGCAGCCGCAGGCAGGAGGAACCGTTTCCTCTCCTCAGTGCTGGAAGAGGCGAGAGGTTCTCTGCTCGGGCCGAAATTAGAGCAGGCCGCAGTGCCAGCGCTGAACTTCCAGGCTGGCCGAGGGGCTGATTCACGTGGGAAAGGTGGACGGACGGGACAGGCCAGGGCCTTCAGGCGTCCCGGTGATGGATGGGGCAGACGCTAGAGAAAATGGGAGGTGAAGGGGGGTGAGGGATGGGGTGACTTCCTGCTCTTAGGGCCAGAACAATCCCATCGTTTTTTTTTTTGTTGTTTTTTTTTCTTTCCTTCTGAATGTCAGGCTGTAAATGGGGCCTTAATGTCTAGACTTTTTTTTCTTTCTCTCTTCAAGAGAAATTGGAATACACCTGCACACCAACCAAAACCTGAACTGATCTCTCATGAACCTATTCATGAGAGGATGAGCTCGCGTTCATAGTTATCATAAACAAATACATTTAAAAAAAAAGCATAAAATCACGGTTTATATCTTTTCTATATGTTTACATCCTATAGAACCATCACGAAAAGTGGTGCAGAGTGATCTAACTGGGAAAAGGGGGCGGGGGTTAGAATGAATCCATTATCAAGAAGTGTGGTTAGGCATGCTAATGAGATATCCAATCAAATCATCTCCTCTCATTCTCTTTAAATACTGTATGGTGTCTGATCACTGCAGAGACATTTTCATAACGACACACGTTTTTTATCCCCCCTACGTACTGTACTGTCGAATTCGCGGTTCTGATTGGTCGGAAGGTGTGGATTCATTTTCTATAACGGCAGCTCTGACAGTAGTTCCGGCTGTAAGGCAAATCACGGGTTTATGATTTATTAATGCTCTCGTTGTGATACGGTAGCGTTGCTATAGTAACAACGTACGCTGGTGAGGGAACGACGGTTTACAGCTGCTGTAGCGTAAGTGAGGATATGAGCTCATTTGACGGACGGTTACGTTAAATTCTGTCATAAAGTATTACTTTATATATTTGACTCAAAGAATTCAGCCACTGCCCATAGACTCCCATTATACTTTTCGTGAGGTCAAACAGGTCAAAATCGAGTTTAAACAGAGGAAAACAGGTCAAAATCCTTCAGATACATTGGACAGACATTAGGTTGCAAAAATACGTTTCAATCCATATCCATGCACACACACACACACACACACACACACACACACACTCACACACACTGCTTCATTCAGAATGACCCGCTATCTTTAGAGCGAGAATTGAGTAAACAGATTAGCATGCACGCCTAAACACAATAAAATCAAACTCGGCTGCGGTGCTACACACAGCGTTTCCTTAATCAAAACAGTTTTGCACGTTAAATAATCCATCACCACGCAGAATGTGCTGTCAGTGCAAGTGCTGCTGCAGGCCACAGTATGGACAGTGACCGCCGAGACTGATGTTCCCTTGTGCTTGTACAAAAAGACTCTCTTTTGTGCTAGTGCTCCTTGGCCCTCGGATTTGTCATCTGTCACCAGGGAATAGACAGATCTGTGTTTACGCTGGCTCTCTACCTCTCCTCTATCCTGAGTGTTGCTTTAACCCCAGGTGGGCAGCTGATTTATCGCCAGCACTCAGCACCGGGTCGTTACTGTTCCTCTCGCCCACCCTCCTCCTCCTCCTCCTCTTTCACTACAGGAACAAACAAACAGCGGCATGCTAATGAGCGAGGGTGGCGCTGGTGGCTTGGCGTGGCACGGACGGACTGGCACAGAGGGCAGGACGGAGATTGGACTGAGAAGTGGACGGGAATAGCTTCAACAACATCGAGCCGAATATTTTATAAGTGTTAAGTGTTAATACAAGGCTTGACGTACATCGGGGTGAGTATAGTGTTTAATCGTTTGAACAGCAGTAACGTAGTGTTAGTGCGATCATTATTCAGAATTTTATTTAGTACAGTAAAAGCACACAGACGTTCGAATATGTAACTAATGAGCAAAATAACAGCAAGGTAAACTTCAGCACTTACCGTAATGCTGAAAAATAACAGCAGTGTTTACTACAGTTGGCAAAACTGTGTGAAGAAATACAAACGCTTGAGACGTTATCTGATCCATGCATCATGTCTATAGTTACGGATCGGCAGTTTAAGTTCTATTTATTTATTTATTTATTTATTTATTTATTTATTTAGCAAAATATAAGTCACAGATTTCTCCCAAATCACTCACTTGAGACCGTTACGGTAATTTAACAGGAGTCATTATTCAGGTTTCTGTTGCTGTCTTGACTATTAGAAATTCTCATTTCCTCGTGTCTCTGGTGCATCTTTACAAGCTTTCTACACAAAAGCCTCTTTTTTCTTAAAAAAGAAAAAGAATGAAACAAACAAACAAACAAACAAAAAAACTGCCAATGAATGTCTTAGTTTTTAAAAATGGTCCATTTATTGATTGATTGATTGAATATAGATTTTTTTCATTTCCAGAATCAGCTGCATCGTGCAACAGTCCTAACCTGCGTAGATTTCTTAAACAAATGTTTCTATATTTGTTTATCAACTAATAGGTTTTTTTTTTATTATTATTATTTTTTTTTTAGAATTTTGCTCATCAAATTGAAATATTTTAGACCTGAATGTTAACAGTTTATGATAAGCGCACTAGGGATAATATTTTATTCTTTTTTTCTTTTTCTTTTTTTTTTCCCTTCACATTGACAATCTGTTTACTATTTAATATGTAATCTTTAGAAAAAGGCTAAATATCTAAAATGATATGAAACATGGATATAAATAATTACATATATAACATTATTTAACATATCAGTAAAATTGTCTTGAGAAATCTTTTTTTTTTTTTTTTTTCCCTGAGGAAGTAAAATTGTACATTAAAAAAAAAAATTGATTAAAGAATGCCACACCATAGTTTTTATCCGTTTATAGTTATACTTAATGTTGTGGAATAACAAGACAAGTTAGTTTCTGTTCTCATGTTCATTATAGCAGCTGTAAACAGCCGTTCAACAACAGTTAGGGTAACAACTGTTAGGGTTAGGGTTAGGGTTAGGGTTCGAGTTAGGGTTAGGGTTGGAGTTAGGGTTAAGGTTGGAGTTAGGGTTAGGGTTAGGGTTAGAGTTAGGGTTAGAGTTAGGGTTAGGTTTAGAGTTAGGGTTAGGGTTAGTGTTGGGGTTAGAGTTAGGGTTAGGGTTGGAGTTATGGTTAGGGTTAGAGTTAGGGTTAGGGTTAGCGTTAGGGTTAGGGTTAGTGTTGTGGTTAGAGTTAGGGTTAGAATTAGGGTTAGGGTTAGCGTTAGGGTTAGGGTTAGGGTTAGTGTTGGGGTTAGAGTTAGGGTTAGGGTTGGAGTTAGGGTTAGGGTTCAAGTTAGGGTTAGGGATGGAGTTAGGGTTAGAGTTAGGCTTAGGGTTAGAGTTAGGGTTAGGGTTAAGGTTAGCTCTTCATTAATTCATGATTAGTACATGCCTTAACTCATCATAACTAAAGTCTCCTTTAGTGAACAGTGGACTAAACAGACTTCATATAAAAACCATAATAAACCACAATTCCCTTTGCTTTCACACTATCCGTTGTTACCCAGATGAGGACGGGTTCCCTTCTGAGATTTTCCTCACCACCGTCACCACCGGCTCGCTCAATAGGGATAAATTCACACACTTAAAATCTCTATCCTGTGTTTATATGTTTCTGTAAAGCTGCTTTGAGACAATGTCCGTTGTTAAAAGCTCTACACAAATAAAACTGAATTGAATTGAATCACTAGTTCATAGTTAAGTGAGTATTAATTCAGGTATTAGTGCATGATTATTAATGTACTGTTATTGTGTACAATAAAGTGCTACCTTCTGAACTTCTAAAAACTTACTATACCCTTCATACACGTGATGTATTTATCCATCAGTTATATTTGTAATGAACTTACATAAATAAAAACAACAACAACAACAACAACAACAACAACAACCCAGAGCTGTCATGTTGTCACGTAAAACCACTTTTAGCAGAAAACTCTTTAGCAACGTCAGGATTTGAAGCTCATGGAAAACTGTATCGAACACAGAGCTTTCTTCGTGGCCACATTCTGACATGTTGTGTACAGAAATATCACTTTAATCGTGCCCAGGTCCTGCGGGTGGGTTCGGGTTTCTCCATCAAAAGCGAGCTCTGGCTCTCCCATACGTACAACGCTGGCTGTTACCGGGACGGACCATCAGAGGGTGTGCTTCACAAAATATTACAGCAGCTTTAGTGCAGGTGAATACATCTGTCAGGTCTGTGTACGGAGGAGACCTAGAGCAGTTTCAATGTGTGTGTATTTTGAAGTGACACAATGAATGGGGAACCTCTATACAAGCCTATACACACACACACACACACACACACACACACACACCGTATTTATTTACACTGCATATTATACGACTGTTTCAAACCTTCGTCTACATATTAACCATTCAAAGTGATTTTATCATGAATGAAAGATTATTTTTAAGCAATAAATGATTGATGGAAGTAAAATGATCTGCCAATAAAAAAAAATAATAAACATTAATTAATATTAGGAATGTAATCATGTAATAACACCTAAGAGTACTGTTATAATAACGTCAAAATGAGAAATATTCGGCAGGTGTTATTTCATTTTGCTTGACGCTCGAGTATAAAATTATATACTGTGACAGTGTGTTTTAAATAAAAGTATAATTTCATTTATGAATTCCGTATTTAATTATTTTGGAAATGCTTGATATTTGATTCGAAATGAGATTATTTTGTAATGCTGTAGAATAATAATAATAATAATAATAATAATAATAATAATAATAATAATAATAATAATGTGTGCTTGGAGCTGGAAATGTTTACATGTAAAGAGACGTCATTATTTTTTTCATTGATATTTTATTACATGTATACGTTGTACCTTCGTTATATTTACAGTGTAAATGATTTCTGTGTGAAAGAGTTCTACTGTGCATCAGTTCAAAGAAAAAAAAAAAACATTTGAAAATGAAAAACCTGGCATCCTGACATTTGAATTATTACATATTATGACAATTTCTTCGAATAAGTGGCTCATTATTCATTTCAGATAATTGATGTAAAAGTGATTTATGAATAAAATGTATTAGGTTTAACAGGACTTGTTAAAGTAATATAAATATTGGATTTATCAAAGGTTTTACATGTAGAGGAAATAAAATTGTAGGTGTGATGAGGGTAAACAACTTTTATGTACAGGAAGTAACCCAAGCAAGTAAAATATGTTGTCTTTCTTTACACACACACACACACACACACACACACACACAGAGAGAGAGAAGAGAGAGAGAAAGTGAGCGAGAGCTTGAGAGAGCGAGAGGGAAAGAAAAAGAGAAAGAGAGAGAGAAAGAGAGCAAGAGAGAGAGAGAGAAAGTGAGAGAGAGCTTGAGAGAGAGTGAGAAAGAGAGAGAAAGAGAGAGAGAAAGAAAGTGAGAGAGAGAGAGAGAAAGAGAGCGAGAGAGAAAGAGAGCGAGAGAGAGAGCGATAAAGAGAGCGAGAGAGAGAGAAAGAGAGCGAGAGAGAGAGAGGGAAAGAGAGCGAGAGAGAGAAAGAGAGAGAGAAAGAAAGCGAGAGAGAGCGATAAAGAGAGCGAGAGAGAGAGAGAGAGAGAAAGAGAGCGAGAGAGAGAGAGCAAGAGCGAGAGAAAGAGAGCAAGAAAGAGAGCGAGAGAGAGAGAAAGCGAGAAAGAGAGAGAGAGAGCAAGAGAGAAAGAGAGAGGGAGAAAGAGAGAGAGAGAGAGAGAGAGAGAGAGAGAGAGAGAGTGCACTGGTTTGGCTGTGTGATGTCCAGAAAGCAGAATTGTCCATCATAACCTCAACGCTACATGCAGCTGAGCTCCAGTCTAAACACACGTCGTGAAAAAGCAGGAACAGTAATAAAGGTGAACACGTGACGTAACCCGTTATCCCGTGTAGGAGAAGTTAAAAGACACCTGAAGCTTCCAGATCAAACAACGTGAGTAATAATTTTATGACGTGTCTCCCCACGGACGTCTTGAAAAACAAACATTTAGTGGCGATGAGCAGAAATAAACTGTTTCAGTGACTGTGACGCGCCGCACTTTCCCTGGAAAAGACCAACACAATCAGCCCACACACAGAACTGGTGACCGGAGGAGAGGGAATTTCTGTCAAGTACACCCACGCTCACACACACGCACACACACGCACACACACACACACACACACACACACACACACACACACATTACAGTGCACTGCATAACCAGTAAGGGACGGATGGAACAGAAGAGCGTCCCCGGATGAGTGGACAGCCGGATGAAGGACGTGTCTCATAAAATCAGCAATGAATTTCGACTCAGAAAATAAAACAGAATCAAACTTTCCAGTTTCACACATGATTTATTTCCACAACTCTGGAGGAAAGAAAAACCTCTCTTCTACTCATTTACAAACAATTTAATTACAATTTAAGACGACCAGGATGGACAGAGTGCGAGTGTTGTGAGAGTGACCCCCCATCTAACCCCCCCCCCCCCCCCACTAACCCACACACACACACACACACACACACACACAGCCATCAATCACTGGATTAGCACCAAATCAACTCCCCTGCATCAACACACCCACTCACACACACACACACACACACACACACACACACACACTCCACCAGAGTCTGCCATACAGTCAGTGTGTGTGTGTGTGGGTGTGTGTGTGTGTGTGTGTGTTTATACTGGACAGTGAGGTAAGGTAGATCATTTATCACACAGGGTCACTGCCACCTGCCACCAGCATCCTGAGCAGACAGACAATATCTCAGAGAGAGAGAGAGAGAGAGAGAGAGAGAGAGAAGATGGATGTTAATATTTGTCATAAATATAAATTGTATGTTAAATGATAAAAATTAAATATTTGTCATGCCAATACAGCAACTCTGAATTTGAATTAGAGAGAGAGACAGAGAGAGAGAGAGAGAGAGAGAGAGACAAAGAGAGAGACAGAGAGAGAGAGAAACACAGAGAGAGAGAGACAGAGAGAGACTGAAAGAGAGACAGGGAGAGAGAGACAGAGATGGAGAGACAGACAGAGAGAGAGACAGAGATAGAGAGACAGGGAGAGAGAGAAAGAGACAGAGAGAGAGAATAAATTCTAAAGTGTATTTTTGGCAATGTGAGGTGGTATAAGAGAGTGGTAAAACACTTCAGGAACTCCACTTCGTGTCGGTTCACATCACATCGCCACATCACTGATTATTTTCCTAAAACGTTTGTATTTTATTCCTTTAGTATTGTGTTGTGTTGAAAATTGTGCCGACTTTAGCATTACATTGCAGAAACTAATATTGGTTGCTTTCCATATGTTAGCCGTCGTGGCCCGATTATTTATAAACGGCACAAAGACATAATCAGATATCCCAAAACTGAAAATAATGGATGGAAATCATTTAAATAAAAAAAAAGATTATGCTGAAGGTTTGATAACTTTTCTGTATTTAATTATTATTATTATTATTATTTATTTCTGAAGCTCTTCACAGTTGAAAAGCGGTAAGCGTACGCTGTTTACAACGTAATTTGTTCCTCATGCTAATTTTGCAGAACCCAGCTACAGCATGTTCTAGTGTTTTCTCAACATCGGACAGAACTCCGAACGTTAAATAAACGTTAAAAATGTATTATCGCGCAATGACTTAAAACCGGCCTTAAATCCGAGCCTTTCAGAGCTCCACGACTCAGACTGCACGCTGAAACCCAAGCCTTTTATGGACGGCACGTGAGTATCCATTGTGATCTACGAGTGTGTCAGTGACTACGAGGTTTTATCTGCGTACATCGGCCCTCGCGGGTGGTTTCAAAACATTCGCTTCTCTGCGGTTTCCATTTTCTAATTCTAGAGTAACCTGCAGTGATCTCAAAGTACATTAACGCTCTTTATCTGGTTTCAATCAGGTTCCCCGGCATCGCTAAGTGACACACAGGATCATCTTCTGAGCGTGTAGATCACATGACGCACAGCCTGCGGTTCACGACATACGCAAAACAGTGATGACGCAGCAGCGGAAAGCACAGGATGGAGCGTGTAAGCGTGTAAGCATTAGAGAAGTCTGGAAGTTACAGAGGTTTCTGTAGCAATAATAGAAAGAGAGAGAGAGAGAGATAGAGAGAGATAGAGAGGAAGATCTCAGACACAGTGTGGGATGGATTTGCCCTTCTTTCTTCATCATCCAAAGTGCTCCAGTTACATGTCTGAGTCATACGCTGTTTGGGAACCAATAAATCTGAAGTTGTAGGACATGTGAGTAGGTGCTGGTTTAGTAAACCAAGAAAGAGAGAGAGAGATAGAGAGAGAGACAGAACTTGTGAGTCAAAGGGTCACTGTTTGTTATTTTTGTTTACTTCCACCGGGGGGCAGCGCAGTCGAGAGCCGTCCGGAAGAACCCGAATAACAGCTGGACAACATGATGCCCGGCGTGACTGACTGATCTGCTTTCCCACATGCACAGGCCCTGACATGATGTCAACAGCTGAGATCGCCGAGATCAAGAACAGACCCGATCCGTCTTCTACTGTCACACATGCAGGAGATATCAGAGTTGCACAAAACACACAGTGTAAAAAACACACTGATGTTCAGCTTCGGTCCTGTAAATACTGCGGGTGAACACTGCAGAACGTTAGCGGAGCGTTCTATATCGTATCTGACAGCTCGGACTGTAACGTTACACGATTAACGTTGATAAAATATTCTGAGATGAACGGAAAGGATTCAAACGATTTTCTTTTACACTGCCGAATAGCGCGACATCTAGGAACATCTAGCACTCTTAAGGGTTCCTCGGTTTGTTTTTGTTCCTCTTTGGTTTGATGTAGAACCCTAAAACAGTGTGCTTCACTATCAGAAAGGGTTCCAAGTTGAGTAGGAACCCTTACCTATCTGAAGGATCCATGAGGAATTATTAGTAAACATGCTTACAAAGAAAAAGGTTCAGTCTACAAAGCTCAAGCATTCTTTGTTATGTTCCTCGGTGAGAACCGGTAAGGTTCTATCTAGAACCCTACAAAGTGTTTCTTTATCAGAGAGAACGTAATTAGGAAGCTAAGAACCCTTAACTATCCAATGAACCCCTGAGAATGATTAGTGTACACTTTTAGAAAAAAAAACAGATTAAATGTAGCAATATTAAATGTTCCTTGGTTTGTTCCTCTGTGAGAACCTGTAAAGATTCTATGTAGAACCTTACACCAAAGTGTTTCTTTATCAGAGAATATACATATATATATATATATATATATATATATATATATATATATATATATATATATATATATATATATATATATATATATATATAAATAAGCAGATAAGAACTCCTATCCAAAGAACCCTTGAGGAATGGTTAGTGGGCATGTTTAGAAACATTAAGGGTTCTTTGGTTTGTGCCTGTCAGAAGCATTCAAGGTTCTATGAAGAACCCTACAACTATCCAATGAACCCTTGAGGAATGATTAGTACAAACACTTTTTCATTAAAAAAAAGAATTAAATGTAGAAATCTTAAGGATCTTTCAATTTGTCCCTCATTGGAAACCCTTCAATGTATGTAGAACCATAAAACAGAAGTTCCACGTAGAACCTCATTAGGAAGCTAAGAACACATAACTATCCAAATTCCCCACGAGCAATGATTAGAATACACCTTTAAATGTTCTATGCACAACTGTACAATAGAGACGCTTCCAGGCAGAACCTTTATAAGGGAAGCTTTAGAACTCTCAATCTCTCAAGGGTTCCATTGTGGAACCCTTCTTTCTAAGACTATGCATTTGTCTGGACAA
Organism: Ictalurus furcatus; assembly: GCF_023375685.1. Classification (NCBI taxonomy): domain Eukaryota; kingdom Metazoa; phylum Chordata; class Actinopteri; order Siluriformes; family Ictaluridae; genus Ictalurus; species Ictalurus furcatus. The sequence goes on from NC_071258.1 coordinate 2,794,286, forward strand.
TGAAGGTCTTAGAAATACCAACCAAGTCCCTCTGGTGGAACCTTTAAAAGGATTATTGGTTGAATGTAAAACTGTTCAACAGAAAAGGTTATAAATAAAAATGTTAGCATTCATAACCATCCGAAGGACCCTGTCTCGTTTTTGGAATGTAGTGGATAACGATATCAACATCCGCAGCACCTGACCAAAGTACCACACACACACAAACACGCAAAACTCCACTCGCCCTGGGTTCTCTGTGACGCACTTGCAGAATACTTCGGTCAATAATCACCGTTTTATTGCAGGAAAAACACCCACACGAAAATAATCATCTGGTTCAGACAGGAATCCGGCTCATGTAAGGAGTATGACTCAAACGGTTTGTCTCCACGTCCACGTGAGCAACGGAACAGCAGGCAAAACAAAACTGACATCTTAAATCGCCACTTCATTTCCCCCGACCTGGCCTGTAATTGCCCTTATATAGGAAAAAAGAAACGGCTAATAGGTTCCCTCTAATGCAATTTTTACGAATGTAACAACAGTGACACAGAATATCGGCGACAGAACCGGGGCCTCATGCTCGGAGCCTCCTCACAGCCGGGTGTCCCCCTGCAGGCTCCTCGATTAGAGCTGAAGATAAGCTGCAGATCCATTTACAATCACAGCTTCTGTGATTGAAGCTTTTTTTGCTCCAAATAAGTAAATTATCTCTAATACCCCCCACCCCCGTCCTTCTCCAGCTCTCAGCCTGCTCAGCTCTTATGTAAAACAGATGTTTCACTCTCCCACACACACAAACACACACACAGCTGTAATGTACGCTACAGTCAAATATGACAGGCTCAGTTTCTTCAGCAGGGTGTGTTTACTCCATCGCCGTTCATCTCGGCATGGAGTCTGCTTTCATATTGCCTTAGAACGTCTCGTTCTCATTCTAGTCATGCCTGAAATTCCACTTGTCTTCACGCTTCCACACCTTCACACCTTCTTCTGCATCGGTGTTTCAATATATGAAGCTCAAACTTACCAACCGGATGACACTAAACACTTTCATTCGTTATGATGCACCTACACTCTTAGGAAATGAAGTGTGTAACAACCCTAGAACAGATCCCATCCGACATCAGGGAGATGTTTTTCTCGAAATTTTTATCATTCAGAATGATACAGGAACATCACAGAACATCAAGATGCTTCAAGGTTCCGTCTAGTACTCTTTACGGTTCTTCGCTTTGTTCGTCTGATGTTTGATGTAGAACCCTACAACAGACTGTTTCTCCAACCAAGTAGAACTCTTTTATGGAAGATAAGAACATTTAAATATCCAGTGAACCCTGAAGAACCCTTGAAGGACGTTTTTTTTGCAGCTATAATTGAGGAGCCTGCAAGGAGACCCATGGCCTTGAGGAGGCTCCGAACACGAACCCGTGGTTCCTCTGAGACTTGTTATAATTAAAAATGTTGCAGGAACACCATGGAACATAAGCATGCTTTAAGAAGATCTGGGAAACGTGACAGGTTCCATCTAGCACTCTTTAAGGTTCTTCAGTTTTTCAGTTTGTTCATGTGCGGTTTGATGTACAACCCTACAACAGAGTGTTTCCCCATCCAAGTAGAACCCTTTTTTTGGAAGCTAGGAACATTTAATTTAAAAAAAACCCTTGAAGAACCCTTGAGGAACCTTTTTTTAAAAAAAAAAAAAAAAAAGAGTATAGCAAAACAAATAAATTACTCTCTTAGAAACAGCACTCCTCAAGCATTCTTAGATTCTTAGAGGGTGGCACAGGCCAAGGGTCCAGGGTCCACAGATCCAGGGTCTTGGTTTCCTCAGGGTTCGCCAGTTTCCTCCCACTTCCCAAAAACAATTTAGAGTAACTACTCTAAACTAGGTTTATTCCCACTGCCTTCTGTGACTTCCACTGGCCATTTAGCGTTTGCCCAAATACATAATTCTTATAAGCCGAGGGATTAATATGCATTTGTAGCACATGTAGACAAAGTAAACTTTCAGAATTGCTTAATTCATGTGAAAATTTACAAAGGTTACCTTACATACCTTTTCTTCTAGCCTCGTTCCTCTGAAATTGAATGAAATCCAATCACATTACCCTTACTCGTTCAAATTTATGTCCCATTTTAGGTCGAGATCGGGTTCCTATTTCAAACTTGTGCCAAGACCCAATTGCCAAGACATTTGTTTTGGTGTACTTTAAGTGTATAATTTATTACAGGTTACAAACATTGCAAGTACAGACGTCACTATATTGTGTAGAATGTCGAACCAGTGTGTATTGGTTTTGCCCTCCCACCTCTGAACCGAGCCGATGTGGTGAAGTTCACCGGTGTTTTGCTCTCATTCGTCAGCCACAATAACAAACAGAGGCTGTGATGTGACATGGTGGCCGAGGAACAGCGTCATATCCATCACTTGGCCAAAAAAAAAGCTGCTTTCTGATGATGTAACGTGATCAGTAGTTGTTGGGAACTGCCTCACTCTTGCCTGGGTATATCTTCAAGTGGTACCATTCAACACTGCCGTGCAAAATGACCGAGCCCTAATTTGCTTGTAGTACATAAAATAATCATTACTGATCTATCCTTTTTACTGACAGATTCAAATAATTTCTGGACGGTAGTTGTATATACAATCGAGACAGGGGTGGGGGCAGGGGGGGTTCGTGTATAATAGCAGAAACAGAAGTGCTGAAATGTCATGGCGTGTGTTTGGTTCTTGAGGTCCTTTCTCCCTCTTCAAACATGTCCCTGAGGTGAGGAAAGAGTCATAGGCTAAAAAAAGACTTTTTTTCCTAGAGAATTTCCCAGAGACAGTGAATTCACACCCACACACATTGAGCTGCAATCTCATGGGCTGGACCAGGTGTGTGTGTGTGTGCGTGTGTGTGTGGTTATAGGTGATCCGTACCTGGTTGGCTGTTTTCTTTAACGTCTCTGAACACTGCAGCCTTTGTGCCGCCACAAAAAAAAGTTCATCTGGACCCATGGCTGTCCATTTTCCATTTACTTTCCTTTGGTTGTAGCTGGAGTGGAGGCACGGGTCTTTGAATGACAGACAGTCTTCCTTTCATGCCCGTGCAAGCATCTCTTCTTTCTCTCCGTCTCCGTGAGAGGATGGATGCAGGATGGGTAATTAACTGGCATCTGGAAACCATTGGTAAGTAAAGGCCCCTGAAGCAAAGACCTCCTGTCTTCTTATCAACTTAAAAGATCCACAAGACCTAGAATCCTGATCAAAAAGGACATATAGAGAAGTCAGAACAAGAACATGTAACAAGAACATGTAACAAGACAAAATCAAGCCTATGCATGATGGAAATCTGATATACAAAACCTCTCACATGGATCGTAAGCCATAAAAGCAAGGATAAAAAACTCAGGTGGTCTGTTCTCTGTAACCGGCTGATGTGGTGCTCCTGGCTAGAGATACTTATCGATGTTCCATAAACCAGTAAGGAAAGAAAAAGAGAAAGAAGAAGGCCTTTAACTCAGGATTATTGAATGAAACAGACCCTGAGGGCCAGAGGAAATCCCTGCATACACTTCCACTGTCAGTCAATCTCTACAATAAGACGGGATTGAAGAAAAGAAAGTAGTGAAGACAGATTTGAAAAAAAAAAAAAAAAAACCCAGAAATTTCAAGATTTGCTTTAATCAAATGCACTCGCACCGTCCTTTACGGAAAAAAAGGAAAAATATGTGGGTGTTTTCTGTAGTCCTACTATCAGCTTGGGCTGTCTGTAGACTACGATCATCCATCAGGGCTCTGCCAGACTGCCTACCGTCTTATCACACTTAAACCTGGTTCGACCCATGATTCTGGCAGTGATACATGGCTCGGGTGCCAGAGGTGAGGGCAAAGCCACGGCGGTCCTGAGCCCCCTGCCACACACGTACACCAGAGAGATCAGCGAGGCCGGGAACCCCAAATCCTGCAATAAGATATAGAATAGACCAAAGGAGGAGTAATCCTCCTCTTGCTACCACCGGGAGTCATGAATTACACAGTATATATATATATATATATATATATATATATATATATATATATATATATATATATATATATATATAAAAAAATTCTATGGAAAATAAATGTTATGGTTAGCAATAGTGATACCCATATCCTAGTCACAGGAATTAGTATACTGTAGGTTAGCCAGTCAGCAGACAGTCAAGGCATAGCACGGCCTTGTGTTCCCCATGATGGGCCTCATTGTGGGCCTCAGGACGACAGAAGTAAACCTTATAGAGGCCCAGGGAGGTTGCGGTAGGAACTTGTGAGCCTAAGTATGGTAAGAGTAGGATCTGGATGAGTGTAAGAGTTTGTGAGCTTCAGTATGGAAGGAATAGAAGATTGAAGGCCTTAGGATAGTAGCAGTAGAAGCTTGGATGGCAGGACTAGAATTTAGATTGGAGCAGGGTGTAGTAGATATCCCATTGGGAAAAGGAGCCATACTATGTAAAGCACTTTGAGGGTCTAGAAAAGCAGTATATAAATGTAACTGTAACTACAGGCCTCTGCATGGCAAAACTAGAAGCTTGGGAACCTCTGGGAATGTCAGAAGCAAAGGATTGAAGGCCATAAAGTAGGATTTGAGTAGTAGCAGGGTGTTGTAGACCTCCAAATGGGTAAAGGGTCCTTTATATCTTTGGTTGGAAGGACCAGAAAGTGAAATAGTTTAGTACAGTAAAGCAATGCATGGAAAAGTTCTTCTAAAATCATGTGAGGGCAACACTTAGTGCTCAGAGAGGACCACTTCCGAGTAAGCAAGCTAGGCAAGCAAACTAAACTGGACTCAGATTGTCTGAATCCTGAATATTGGAAGGAAGGCTAGGAAGTTTAAGAGCCATTTGATTTTTTTTTGTCCTTCACAGTGTTGATAAGAGACCTACATTCAGAGACCGCAGGAATGGTCAAAACTCCTACTCTTAGAGTTTTCTATGTTCCGAGGGATATATGGCAGAATCTTGTAGAACTTCATAGCTGACCAAATTTAGGTCAGAGAATTCCCGTTTACAAAATAGAGGAAATGTGTCAAGTAAGATCTAACCCAGGTGAGCACGCCCCTACAAATACAGTCACGATTCTCAATTCTCAAGGCTCTCCAGAAGAATGTAAAGCCGTCCATGATTTAGGATCTACTTGCTCAGAAGCTGTTGATTCATTTTCTATAACAGATGCATGGAAAATCACAGGTTTATATCAATGCACTCATTCGAATACATTATCGTTTCTATAGTAACAGCTAATTCACATGGACTTGTATGGGTATTGCTCCACATAAACAGGTTTAACATGTGTGTAATCATTGACACGGTGAAGTCTATTAAACATTTAACATGAAAGGAGTCTCCAATGTCAGCGAGGTAGAACTGGAACTTTACGTTTTCTGACAAGGGAAAATGGCTGGTGAGGAAACAACTGTTTATAGTTGGTATAATGTAAGTGAAAACAGGAACTAACATGGTTAGTGGACATTAAATGTAACAATAAACAATGAAAAGTATGACGTTTCATTTATTAATGAATTAAAAAAAACGTAATCATTGACAAATTGCTGAGATATTAGAGGAATGAAATATTTGAGTTTGTGATCTGTAACTCGAGTTATCGGACATTTTCAATCGGTATAAACAAATGAATTGTTTTATTGCTGCATGTCTGTTATAAGATTAATCAGGACACTGTTGGGTTTCTGTGTGTAGAGTATCGTGACTCTGTGTTTAGCTGCTGGTGAGCAGGGAGAGGGGACAAGCGGAGGGGCGTGAGCCCCCTGCTGGGCAAACAATTCACACCTCTCCACAATAACACTGGTACAGAGATAAAAACAGACAGGACAACTAAAGCTTTTTTGATAGTGAAACACCGTATAGAACTTCCACAATAAAATTATAACATTTAAACCTAGTACGCTAGGTAAAAAAAAAAAGAAAGAAAAACTTATGAAAAAAAGCCCAGAGTGTCTACGTTCTTATAAGCCATTAACCACTACTGCGGAGTGCCATCATAAATAAATTCAATACTGAACACAGGCACAAATTCCATTTTTGACGTCTGGTAAAAAGAGTTACGAGATGACAGGAACTTAACTGTTTTGCGGACGTTCCACGATATTAAATATTACTATATAAATAAACAATTTAAACGTAGTCTTTAAGAATTTAGTCTTTGTTTGTAACGTGCCTAAAAAAAAACCTCGTCGATTTTGAATATCTCCGTCTTCTCGGTCCACACTACGACACGAACACGCCGTTTACAAGAGCTCCATTTTCCCCGCGCAAACACGCCGTGTCAGTGTGGACCGAAACGTGAAGAGATTTCGAACGTATCCGCATTCACGTAGACGTGGCCTGATTTTTTTTTTCCGACTTGTCAAGGTCTAGAGCATGAGCGGGAGGTGTTTGCCTAGAGCACTAAATGTGCAAAGGCCCAGCTCTGACTAAAACACAAATATAGCGCATCCCTCCACACACACACACACACACACACACACACACACACACAGATCAGAGGAGCAGCAAAATCAAAGACAGGAAACACAGAACACATACGAGAACAGAACGACCAGAACAGCCACAAGTATCCCCTCACACACAGACCACAGAGATGAGCCAAGCAAGAGGCAGAGCAATCGTTATGTGCAGAGTAGAGAGACTGAAAAAACACACAACAGAAAAATCAAATCAGAAACACACACACACACACACACACACACATGCAGAGCGAAGATATCAGGATACCGAACTACACAGCTGTCGGTGAACGTGCTCATGAAAGAAAGAGCTAGAAATAAATGAAGGATCTGTGCTACAAGACATCAAGTTTAATTTCATCCGTATTTGAGATGATATGATCCGTATGAGTGATAACTTGTTTTCCGGACACATTCCACAACAATAGTGTAACTAAAAATGGATAGAAAGTATGACGTGTCATTCTGTAGCGTGATTCATCAAATGTGTCATCGTTGGCAATTTGCTGCGGTATAAGAGAAATAAAACACCTCAAGACGTGCGGTTATTGGAAAATAAGCAACTCCCGGGTGGTTCGCTGCGACTCGGCTTCATCCCACCATCTTGTCGGTGATTATTTTCCAGTAACAGCATGACGCAGTGTTTTATTCCTTACAAATCACCAATGAAAATATTTCACAGTTCAGCCACTGATTACGACAAAATTTATGAATCAGCAGCTCGAGAAACAAAGATGGCCAAAGTTTCACACCGGTGTTGGTTTGCTTTTGATTTCTCCAAGCAGGTTGACTCATCCTCACCACTTTAAAGCATCACACACACACACACACACTTCAGGGGAGGAGAGTCTGACGATGAGTCAAGCACAAACAGGCTGCGCTCCCAGCCATTTAAATCTATTAAAACTTTATAAAGCAGAAGGGAACTTGCCTGTGTGTGTGTGCATGCATGTGCGTGTGTGTGTGTGTGTGTGAGCCCCTGAATGCATGGCTTTGTCGAGATGAGATGGGCTTAGACTTACAGCCGAAGCCTGGGGCACGCCCCCCCCTTTCCCCCGTCCCCTCCTTGCTAGGGTTTTTAGAACGAGGCCCTGCTGTTGTGATTGCACTCAGGCTTTTCCAGTCGCCTTCAACAGTTCACTTCAGCACAGACTCTATAAAGGCACGACCACCCACACCCACAGAGCTGTCCAAACAGCATTCGTCTCTGTCTTTAGCCCAGTCTTGGAAAACACACACCTTACACACACACACACACACAAGACAGACACACATCCATGGACGTGTAGACACTGGGACATAGTGTGAAGCAGAAAAGATTTATTTAGAAGCTCAAGCTTTAATGACATTGGTTTGATTGGCGTTCCTTCACAAAATCACAAACATTAGATCATGAATTGTGAAAAAAATCCCAAAAGATATTTCTGAATGAAACTCGACATGGAATTTTATTTCACTCGCCTTTACGAGCATCTTCACGTCTCCTCCTGTAAGTTTTGAAATGTTGCAAACATTTCTTTTCTTTCAGTATTTGGTCACGTTTTTCGGTTTTCATTTCTGATTGACAGTTTTCACTGTTTCCAAGGCAACAGGGGATCAGGATTGTCCCCAAAGTCTCCATACATACATAGGGGACGGTGTGTACCAGCACCACGTCGGTTGCGCCTACGTCAGTGGATGTCGGCGGACGTCCACGTCTCGGTCGGTCCGTAACGCTTCCAGTCTTTTCGAATTTGTTAATAAGTTTAGTGACAGTGTCGTTGTGTGACGTTCTCGCCATGTTTCCTGTTCATCACAACCTTGAGACAACTTCCCGATCGGGCCGCGAGAACGGTCTCAATCAAAGGTGTTCTTAAAGGCTATCTACAAAAAATAAATAAATAAATAAAACAATTCAAAAATTAAACATTTTGGAAGACATTTTGCTGAAAGGTGTTCATTTCCCCATATGTATCGACTTTTGAGACTCCCTGTATTTATCCCCTTTTCCAGCTGTATAAAAGATAAACATTTTTTAGTTTAGGTCTTTATATCATTCATTTTTCACTGACTTTTAATTGTCTTGTCTTGTATGTGTCTCACTTGACGCACTGTAATCTGAGAGCTTATCAAGGTACCCGAGAGTGTTATCTGTTATTTACAGCATGAAAAGTTGTACTCAAACACATTTAAATATTAAAACCTTTTTTTTTTTTTCTAATGAAATATTTAATTTTGAGCTTGCTCATATACAATGGCTGCTGATTATTATCAGCGTGTGTTGTAAATGAACATGAAATTGTGTGTTTTCCCCACTCAGAATGCAAGGGGTGGGTGGGGGGGGTGAAAACTTTTGCTCTCATACATGTGAACGGACAAGAAATAGCAGGAGTCAGAAATGTGTTCATTATTCTACGTCTTAAAAAAAAAAAAAACATTAATTATTATAAAATACTCTTTGTTCGTTCTGGAACCGACCGACATGGTCTCGTTTATGCAGATTTGTTACGTTTGGGGCGGGGCTTTACGGGTTCCTCTCGTTTAAATCATTTAAATGCGTTCAAACGATGACGGGAAAATGTGTGAAAGTAATTTTACATGATTCAGGTTACCTTGCTATTATTTGGATCAAATGTTTTAAAATAACGAATTGAAATGCTAACTTGAGTTAAATGAACTTGTATTATGAGTATATTTAATGAGTAATTATTAGGAATTATTCGGTAACTATGGTGAAACGTAACAATGAAAATAAGAAGCTGTTTCAATACTGCTTTCTGGGAGTTTAAGGGGTTAAGAGAAGAGAAAAGAGAGACAGATGGAATGAAAGACAGCGAGGGAGGCCAATGACCGAGGGGCGAAAACTCAAACTGAACCCAGACCGTTAGGAGAGAGTCATGGCATGGCATCTAGTGTCCCTCCTCCCTGCAACTCAGCCCGTCTCATCTCTGTCTTTAATCACGCAAAGCCTGCATTAGCTCTGAGGGTTGGCTCACTAAAAGCTGTGCCCGAAAAAAAAAAGAAGAAGAAAGAAACGCTACCTCTTTTTGAAGAGGCAGCGTTACACCCGCCTCAGTGTGTGTGGCTCCTAATCCTTCATTGCATTATCTATACGCAGCCCTGGGCTGTATCTCCTCCTGTCTCTCTCTCTCTCTCCCTCTCTCTCTCTCTCTCTCTCTCTCTTCTTTCCCCTATAGCCCCTCCTCCTCCTCAAACCCTGGCAGTCAGAGTCAGAGCAGAGATCAGATAGGCAAGGTCTGATCCAGTCCAAAGCCCTAAAACTCAGCTAACAAATGACCTGCACCTCCCACACACTAAAACACACTCTCAGCTCCTCCTGCACTCCCACACACACACACACACACACACACACACACACACACACAGCCTGACCATCCATCATGTTAGCTTTAAACACACCCTAAGCAGAAATGTAACAGATGTAACAGGATGAATACCAATCCAGATGACACTCGATGATGTTGGTACGTCTTTGACAGGCATCTTCTCTAGAAATTAATACCACACACACACACACACACACACGTTAGTCTAGATCACTGGCTACCTCCAGGGGGGGAACAAATACAGGAAAAACTGAATATTTAAGTAAAAGTCTCAAAATTGTACCCAGAGCTGAGAATTAATAAAACACAATTATTTTGCTATTTTGCCAAAGTCTGTCTTTAAAAATTTAGGCTATATTTGTACTTTGCTGTTTGAGGGGTTTTTTTTTTTCACCTCATACCTTACTTTAGCTTTTATTCACTACATTTCAAAAGAAAAAAAAAAACCTTCCTACTCATTACATTTTGCAAACTAATCTAAACTTTACCACGTGACAGCGAAAATAAGGGCTAATACCATTACTGTGATCTTATCTGCTATTGTGACAGCTACTGCAGCGATTAGCATTCAGCTAGTCTGCATGGTCAGAGTTATTAGCATGCTAGGAAACATGTCAGAGATATTAGCAATAAAGCTGTCGTTAGTTATTCTTAACTAAAGTTTTTCTATGTTCCTTGCTTTCTTGGTGAAAGAGAGGCTAATTTAGCATCAGGAACTAAAAGCAATTAGTTTTATTATTATTATTATTATTATTATTATTATTATTATTATTTACAATTTTCAAGTTTCAAGTGTATTTGTCTTGTACAAAATGTCAGTATATTGAAATGCTTGTTATGAGGCTCAGGTACTCTACAGCTCTGCAATACAATATATAACCATAAGAAAACGAGGGGAAGAAGAAATATGTATACAATATATATCTACGAAATGTGCAGAACATATTACGCATCGTAGTCATGTATGGCTAATGAGTAAAGTGAGTAAGTAAGTAAATTGTAGATCCTGGAACATGTGCAGTCACAGAATGTGAACAAGAGCGCAAAAGGTAGTAAAGTAAACAGTTTTTTTTTTTTTAAATAGAGTTTATCTTGAGAATTAACTTTGAAACTTGACCTCAACTTTTACCAGAGGATTTATTTAGATGAGGAGTTGCACTTGCTGTTCTCGAGTAAAACGTAAGTAGATTTTGTTGTTAAATTAAATGTCGGGGATGTATTTTCCTTCTTATACGTGCAAACGTGACACATGAAACAACCTCACCACCATCACTCATCCGAATTAGTGTATTAAAATATGTGTATTATAGTAATAGTATAGTATAATACAATATAGTATAGTTATGGTATAGTATAGTAAAAGTATAGTATTATAATGGTATAGTGTAGTAATAGTATAGTATAGTATAATACAGTATAGTATAGAAATGGTATAGTAATAGCATAGTATAGTGATAGTATAGTATAGTACTGGTATAGTATACTAATAGTATAGTAATAGTGTAGTATAGTTCCGGTATAGTGTAGAAATTGTATAGTGTAGTATAGTATAGCATAGGCATAGTATAGTGATGGTATAGTGAAGTAATGGTATAGTATAGTGATAGCATAGTATAGTGATGGTATAGTATATTATAGTATAGCATAGTATAGTATAGTAATGGTATAATATAATAATGGTATAGTGTAGTGTAGTATAGCATAGTAATGGTATAGTACAGTAATAGTATAGTATAGTATAGTATAGTACAGTAATTTTATAGTATAGTATAGTATAGTATAGTATAGTACAGTAATGGTATAGTATAGTATAGTATAGTACAGTAATTTTATAGTATAGTATAGTATAGTATAGTACCGTAATGGTATAGAATAATAATCTGCGTGTTAAAAACTGTATGAAGAGCTAGGGAGACGAATACATAAATTGTTCTGTGACATCACAAATATATGATTATAGTTAAAATGCAGTCAGAAGAAAGTAGAGATTTTTCCTAAAAATATCTTATTAAAAACAAGCAAAACAAAAATGACTTCAGAGAAAGGTCTCAATAATATTCTTAGGAGCAAAATCTTTTATGTATTAATTTTTTTTCTTTAACGGAAATGTGATTCACAGTTATGAAGGTGAGTCAGATGAAAAGCTTCCTTTTCTTTTTGCAGTGTTTATTGCAAATAAATGTCACAAAAGTGTCATTTTACACTCCAGAGCACGCACTCGATTCAGTTCCAACTTATCATTCTAACAAAACTCACACTTTTAATGTTTTCATTTGACTCATGCTCGTGGCGCTCCAAATGATAGTAACAAAGGACAGTTAATGCAGTACTTTGTTAAAAGCGTTATTGAAATGCAACTAAACAAGCATGTCACATGTGAGGACAAATGTCTGAAGTTCCACATCTTAAAACGCCTAAACAGCACGAAAAGCCGGCCGACATAAGTGTCATCCGTGTAGTGCTGTTTCAGTGCATCTGTGCGTAAATATTTAAAGTAGAAATGCTGTCAGAAAGCACAACGTGCCCGTCTCCGTGCAGGATTAATGCCACTGTGATTGAACTGAAGACAGACTGATTAGGTCAGATTTGCTTTACAGAAGCCACCCACGAAGGAGCGTGTGGCCGGGTGCCAATACTTTAAAAACAGTTTCGTGATTTCTCAAATCTGGACTTTTTTTTTTTTTTTTTTTTAGATCGCTGTGTAAAATTCGCGTTTGCTCAGGATTCTGTAAGGTTGGATTGTAAAAGCAAAAGCACAAAGGCTCTTTAACGGCTCGCTCTCGGTGTGTGGCACATCATTCTGGCAGTCATGTGGTAAATATTGTGTTTCCTGTCTCCTCCTTAACTGTTTTGGTAATTGGCTTGTGTTAACCTGATGACCCGGTGAGCACAAAGTAAAGGGGGGAGTGATGTAGTGTGTGTGTGTGTGTGTGTGTGTGTGTGTGTGTGTGTGTGAGATGGTGGTGGTTGAGGGCCGCTTTAGGGGTACACAAGGTGACTCAGGAAGCAGTGAGCTGAACGCTGAACTCTCGGCCCTCACAATGGCCTGCGCTGTTCCCCTGAGCCTCTGCTCTCAATCCCCGGCGGCGTCGGTGGCGGCGAGCGACGTGGTTCACATTAAGAGAGATAAATGATCCCTGATTCTCCTGTGACAGCACGAAAAACACACCAAGGAGCAAACGTACACACCAGTACCACTGAAACTTATACACAGATAAATCACACAATGCATATAGATACAACTGCAGCCTATACTGGCTTTATTATTACAGTCAACATGCGCTCCAATCACAGGGCTGAAACAAATAAAAAATACGTGAACGCGACAGAATCGAATTTCTTTTTAGAGCAATCCGGACAGTTTAAGTGAAACGCCGACACATTCGCATTGTACAACGTGTCGCGAAATGCTGTACGTTTGTGACACCTGTTTCTATTTAATAAACAATGCAAACTAAAAAAAAAGTAAAGATTTTCTTTTGACTCACCCTCATAATATTACACTAGAATATTCTACATAACTGCACAATTAATCATCATATAATATATAATCATCATGTTTGCACAGTTGTTGGGTTATTAGTGAATCCTGATCGACTGTGAGATCAGCTAAAGTTAGCTAATTAGTAAATAATACACATCTCTCTTTATCACGAGCTCCTCGTTTACATGGTTTAGCTGCTTTTATAGTGTTCATATTTAGTAATGAACAGTAAAAAATGTCATTTAAAAAAGTTTAGATTCTTGTAAGCATTTCATGTTGATATAGAACTGTCGATTTAACATTATACAATTAAAATAAAATGAAAAAGAATGGTTGTTTCTTAATAACAACAACAACAACAACAATAACAATAATAATAATAATAATAATAATAATAATAGTACATTTTAAATTATTACATAGATATGTATATAGTACTATGTCAATTTATTATCATCATCGTCAATATTATTATTATTATTATTATTATTATTATTATTATTATTGTTGTTGTTGTTGTTGTTAGAATGAAACTTTTTTTTTACTTAAAGTATAAGCACGCTTATTCACAATTAAGCCTACTTAAATATTCTAAATCATATTTATTTTACAGATATTAATGTTCAGGTTCTTTTGAACTGAGAGGAAACAGACACACAAAAGTGTTTAAAAATCAACTTTACATTTCAAAATGTGTCCATGTCCATAAATATTATTTACACTCACACTTCAATCCATTGAAATTTTTAATTGCAGTCACTGTCAAAATAAATAAATAAATAAATAAATAAATAAATAAAAATAACTTTGAGGTGTGGTTTAGTGACAATACTTTGACTTTAAACTCGTGTTGAAAATATCCAGGATGAAATGGAGGTTACATTTAGGTATATGGCTAAAGAAATATTAGAAAATATTACAAGTGTTGCAATTTATGCGACATCAAGACACAGGCTGTGATAATCAGGCGTTCCTTATGACATAATAATGTAAAATGCTGAGTGCATGAAGTCATAAAATAAGCTCCTCCCCCTTCAACCTGAGTGGCGTGCACAAGAAAATACAGGACATGGAATAAGGTGTGTGTGTGTGTGTGTGTGTAGTGAGGGGACTCTCCCTAAGACCACACCAAATGTTCAGGGGTTTCATTATGAGCACTATAGTGCAGTTTGATTGTTGAGAATAATTATTATTTCTGTAATAATGGAGTATCACTCTTACACACACACACACACACACACACACACACACACACACACACACCATGTAAACAGACAAACAGACAATCCAGTGTCAGAACATGGTGTAGTGTATATACTGTATAAATATTATTACGCATAAATATTACATGATATCACTCATGTCCAACTCCTCTATTGTGTCATTGAGAAAATAAAACAAACCAGATGAAAAATATATATTATTTATTCGAAATTAAAGTCTAAAGTGGAAAAAATAAATAAATACAGCCTTTATTACAATCCGAATTGATTCATTTGCTGTTTTTATAACTCTTGTTGTTTAAATCAATTTATTATCATCATTAGTTTATGCTGCTGAATATTTACGACTGGAATATTTCTCATAAAAGGACTCAATCTCCATAACTGCACTCAACCTCAAAATCACCCCCCCCCCACCCCACACCCCCCACCTAAAATACAAGTCTATTTTAATTTATCTTACGCTTTTTAACCCCTTAAACTCTCAAGTTCCTTTTGAATCATTCATGAAAACGCAGATTATTTAGGAGCTCCAGTGAAACCCGTCGGTAAAAAAAGTGTCTACGAGGTCACGTGAGTGACGAGCACGAATCTGGATCCACACACACACACACACACACACACACACACACACACACAGCTGTTTGGAGTTGAAAGGGTTAAAGCATCGCACACAGAGTTATCTGGCATATCTAATTCAGATGATGATGATCTGATATTATTTCAGTATTCTGTATTACTCACATGCAGCACCACATTTCGGTGCTAGTATTTAGATATCAGATATCATTGTGTGATCGAGTGCAGGGTGAGAAACACACACACACACACACACACACACACACACACACACACACAGCCTCACACGGAAACCTAGACATGAAATCGTCGTTATCTCGACTACGAGCCTAAATAAATAAATAAATAAATAAATAAATAAAGTTCATTTAGAAAAATGAATTTACGCCGTTTTTAAATCGGACACGATGACATCACACGTGGGATGGTCCAATCGCATGAAGTCTGAGGTTCACGAGTCCGAATAAGAGCTATTCAGTCTGCCTACATCATACACACACACACACACACACACACCATATAAAAGTGTGTTTCTCCTGGCACACGCTCCAAGCCTCATGCTCTGTTGTGCAGTTGGAAAGCTGTGAGAGGAATCAGCTTCACTCCTCATGTCTCCACCAAGGACACTATTTATTTACAATCAAGTTGTCTCATGTGCAGGACAGCTTTCAATAAAATCATTCACAAAACATCTATTGTGTGTGTGTGTGTGTGTGTGTGTGTGTGTGTGCTTGCCTGCATGTCTTTCTTTTTAACCCACAGCTCAGACGGAAGTCTGCTCAGAGCGCAGAACAATTGTAGAGAACTGAACGTTTTTTTTTCTTCTTTCCAGCTCTGTAGAAATTGCCATGCCAGCCTTGATGAAAGAGAAGTGAGCTAAGTGATACCAGCCCTCTGACAAGATAATGAAAGCCTACCTGCCACGCAGGCCCACGGACCGACTCACGCAGCCTCGCTCGGCAATAAAGCAGCAATGACACACAACAGTCCTGCTTTTCCTCTCTCTCTCTCTCTCTCTCTCTCTCTCTCTCTCTCTCTCTCTCTTTCCATTTGCAGCTTTCTTCTCTTCTGCACGGATCATTATGCGGAAAGTGTCGGCCTTTGATCAGCGCAAAACAGACACACGCTACACATTACGGAGACGTTCAGCATACGCACAGAGTATGCTGAACATACGCACAACATACGCACAGAGTATGCTGAACATACGCACAGCATACGCACAGCGACATAAGCATGAAACGGATCAAACTTGACCTGAATCACTTCACCATCATGGTTTCTAATTAGTGTTGTGCAAAAGTTTGTGTCTGCCATGTTGGGGTTATTTATTTATTTATTTATTATATATTTATATTAGAAACAAAAAAATAAACCCAAAACAAGGTGAACGGAAATGAAATTTTGAAAGGAGATACAATTCACTGTAGTCACCGTTGAGTATTTTCCTCTAACAGCACGCCCTGAACTGTGTTATTCTTCTCTCTTACAGCCCACGGGAAGAGTGTTTATTCATTACAGACTGACAAACTGCATTTTATTTAATCCCTTTAAACAGTACCTAGTTACATTTAATGTCATGGATCGTTACATCATAAAAAAAAAAAAAACACACAGCTTGCATCATTTCATCAAGATACGTAAACAACAAAGCTCTGACACTGGAGACTCCTTCCGTTAATGTTAGCCTAAATAAACTCCTACTGTGTCTCATTTGCCATATCATCGATTACACACGTTTTAAATTCATTGATGGGCTGTAGATAGTCCCAGTGAAGGAGCCGTTACTATAGGAACCATAACGAGCGTATTAATACTGCGGCTTGCCTTGAAGCGGTTATAGAAAATGAATCAACACCTTCTGGCCAATCAGAATCGAGAATACAACTGCGCTGCATGCAGTGGAGTTGTAGAGAGAGAAGAATATCGATCACGTTTTCAACCATCACTATTTGAATATGTGTTGTCCTAAGGGTGCACAAACTTTTTCTGTATAACAATTTATAGCAATCAGGGATGTAAATAGACACGAGGATCAGAACATAAGCTGAGCTTTAGAGATATAACACATGTCAGATTGTAGCATCACACACACACACACACACACAGAGAGAGAGAGAGAGAGAGAGAGAGAGAGAGAGAGAACAGTGAGCGCAGGAATCACGCATGTACATGACAGGATAGTTCTGCAGCTCAGAGTGACAGGACCGCTCAGATATGACTTATATCTGTAATTTCAGAGTTCAGGAACTCTGTAGTGTAAACACGGACTCTGCCTTAAGACAGGCGCGGCTCGGCTCCTGCCAAAAATCTGGAGCTTTCTGGGCTGCTCTTCTGCTCTTTCGTGGAGGGAGGGTGGGATGGAGGGAGAAACGGGGGGCGAGAGGAGAGCTGTTCAGGCCTGGTTATCCTCCTGGGTGGCCTCTGTTCAAATGCGAGTATAAAAAGCAGACAAATGGGAGGATTACGGATTGTAAACCCAAGCCATCCCCATCACCCCGGCTGAGCCAAATCCAGGCCAGACGCCACACTGAGATCAGTACCTGTCCAGACACGGAGAAACATGGAGAGACGGAGAGACTCCGTGACTCATGCGTCGAGATATCGAGAGAGAGAGAGAGAGAGAGAGAGAGAGAGAGAGAGATAAGGATCTGCCACTAACATCTCTCACTCGCCATTCGTGTCATTTATTGGTGGACGGAGAGCCGGGAGAGGGGCGTCGGGTGTGTGGGAACGGCGGGTTGTTTAAGGCTGTGCGCTAGAAGATGTCACGGAAACACGTCAGAGATTGCTGTTAAGGTCAAAGCAAAACAAACAAACAAACAAACAAAAACAAAGCCACATTTGGTTAGATTTTAATCATTGAAATGAATATAATTTCAATGTCAATTATTTCAATTCAAATCCACATAGTGCAGAATAAAAGACTCTGTAAGAAATGATACATTAAACATTTTTTTGTTTACACTTTAACCTGAATACAAAAGTTTGTAAACACCCCCCCCCCCCCATTTCACAATTTGACATTTCCTAACTATCACAGAACCTCCCTCGTTTCTCCTTATTATCATGCTCGAATGTGTGCGGTCACCTTCTGTAATGGTTGATTTAATTTATTTTAAACATCCTCATGATTTTAACACAATTTATGATTACTTTAAGCCTTATTTAAGGCACAAAAGTCTCAATCAGTTTAGCAGTGAACAGTTAAGAGTCAATAGGAATAATAAGTTTAAAAAAAAAACATGATTCACATTACATGATAAAAGAGAAAATGGAGGAAAATTATTATTTAAAAAAATAAATCTGTGTTTATAATCACATGGTTTATTGCTTACGTTCACGTTTTGACTATTTGTGTCAATTGAAATTGATAATGAAGAAGTTTCCATCAAAAGTCACGAAATGCCTTCTCGGTGTTATCGGTTTAAAGAAAGGGTGTGCAAACTTTTGCTGTGTACATGGGGAAAAAATAAAATTGCACACATTATATGAGAAAAAGCTCAAATGCTACAAGTAATACTTGAGGCCTTAAAGGTCTGAAACGAAAACTATATATTTTATTTATTTCTTTATTTCATTAATTATGTAACATACACACACAAAAAAATTGTCAAATAATTATAAATATTTCTCATGATGCGTGAAGATTTTTTTTTACAATAAGTTTGTCACCGTACGTACAAAGATAATGACAAAATAAATATTTTTCAACGATGTGGATTAATATGAATTAATGAAATAATTATAATTACAGTGTATTATATAACTACTGAATACTTGTATTTGCTTCTTAATGATATTTTTTATGTACACATAATTGTACCTCGAATACTGTATATGTATATATGTATAGTTTTATGTACAATGACACTAAATGCTGGTCATGTACTTGTCATGTTGTCGTATGTGGGACAGATGGAGATGAAAGATCTCATCCTGATCTCTTCAAAACGGAGATGTGCATCCTTCAGTCTGAACATGAGGCTCTTTTTCCAGTCCCGAGTGTGTGACCCGAGGACAATGGTTAGGAAACGGCTTTGATTTCAGTGAAAGGCTTCTGACTCATCAAGAGAGCGAGAAGTGAGAGAAGATAGAAGGAAAAATAGAGAGAGAGAGAGAGAGAGAGAGAGAGAGAAAGGCGAGGCCGTGGTTGCCCCCCATTTCCTAAAGGATACTAAAACAAACAATCACCACGCAAAGCCTCGTTTCCTGCCACCCTCACCATGTCGTACTGCACGAAGATCAGAAAAAGAGGAAGAAAAAAGAGATCAACAGCAAAAAGCAGACTGGAAAAGTTTCCGGAGCGGCACCGGAGCTGCTGCTGGAGGCTTCAGAATAAAGCCAGGCCCGTACTGTCATCAGGACAGCTGGATGTCATTGCCTACCCTGCCACACACACACACACACACACACACACACACACACACACACGTTCCACTCAGGGAAGGAATGTAGCCACTGACTAAGTGCATGTTTTACTGCACTGCTGTTACGCAGAGTGTACGTAAGAGCTATGAGTGAACAAATTAACCTTAAAAACAAGTTTGTCTATTTGTTTGTCTGGACAATATAACATTAATAAAAATATTTCCTCTTTTACATACTTCATAGGCATACTACTACCAATACAACTATGACTATTACTACCAGAACTACTGCTACAACTACTACTACTATCACTGTTACTGCTACTGCTATTTCTGCTGTTGCTACAACAACAACAGCAACAACAACCACGACTACAACTACTACTACTACTAATGCACCTACTACTGCTATTTCTATTATTACTACAACAACAACAACAACAACAACAACCACGACTACAACTACTACTACTACTAATGCACCTACTACTGCTATTTCTATTATTACTACAACAACAACAACCACGACTACAACTACTACTACTAATGCACTTACTACTGCTATTTCTATTATTACTACAACAACAACAACAGCAACAACAACCACGGCTACAACTACTACTACTACTATGACTATTACTACTATTACAACTACTACTACTACTAATGCACTTACTACTGCTATTTCTATTATTACTACAACAACAACAACAGCAACAACAACCACGGCTACAACTACTACTACTACTATGACTATTACTACTATTACAACTACTACTACTACTACTACCACGGTTACTGCTACTGCTATTTCTACTATTACTACAACAACAACAGCAACAACAACCACTACTACAACTACTACTACTACTACTACTACTACTAATGCACCTACTACTGCTATTTCTATTATTACTACAACAACAACAACAACTGCTACTACTACTACTACTACTACTACTACTACAACTACTACTACTAATACAACTACTACTATTACTACTACTACAACTACTACTACTAATACAACTACTACTATTACTACTACAACAAACAACAACCACCACCACTACTACTACTAGTACTATTACTACTAATGCAACTACTACTACTATGACTACTACAATGACTATTACTACTACTACTACTATTATTACAGCAACAACAACTACTACTACTAATACTACTACTACTACAGTATTACTACTAATGCACCTACTACTACTACTACGACTACTACTACTATTACTACTACTACAACAACAACTACTACTACTAATGAATAAAAAATAATAAATTAATTAATGAATTGTTATTTATATACCACTTTTCAAATGCAACATTCAACTTGCTTGACTGAACAAAAACTTGGACGCCACCCTGTTCATCAACAATCTAACTAACTAACATTAGCGGTATGAATAACGTGTAACTACGTCCTCAAAACAGCGAGTTGTACTCGTTTAAAGGTAAGAGATGCTGACGTGTTTACTGTTCATGCTGTGAGCGGCCATGTTGATTTGACATCACTTGCTGAACTCGGGATTGAGGAGAACGTCCTGAGTTCCCCAGGAGGAATTCTGAGCTCAGGAGGCGTTTTTTTTTGTATTGTCCTAGTCAGAGTTATATAACGCAACGTACCTTAAGGTAAAACAAACAAACAAACAAACAAACAAACAAACAAGTAGTAAATATATATATATATATATATGTAAACAAATCAATACCAATTTATTATCTAAATACATGAAAACGTTTCAATTAGTATGTCAGTGTACCTCAAATGTACGTATGTACAGTTTCATATACAAGATAATGACCAATATTAATAATGATAAATGTTTTTTTTTTTTAAAGTACTTAATAATAAAAATATTCATTAGTCTAGTTAATTGTTTAATAAAAATCATTTGGCGAAATTATGTCAGTACAACTTAAAATGTTGAAATGAATGAATGAGTATTTATTTATTTATTTATTAATCTATCTCATTCGGTTGCTCTTATTTATTTATTATGATTTTTCTTTTATAATTAATAAGTCAGTGTATCCTAAATGCATGTCCAGCTTTACGTACAAGATAATGCGAAAATGTACTTAATAATGAAAAAAGTGAATTAGAAGTGTAAACAGGTTCATTCTTACTCCTGTGCTGAAGTTGATTTAATTTATTAAATTGTTCTATCTAAAATAAATGAGCTTCATGTTGGATTGTATAAAAAGTCAATTTTATTTATTTATTTCAACGTAAATTGTGCAATATTGTGATATTAGTGTGTGGGATTGTGAGGATTAGAATAAAAAATGGACGTATTTGGAGAGAAATGTTGTTTACGCTGCCGTGACAGGATCAGAATTCCTCCTTATAGGAAGAAGCCAGAAACTCCATCCAACTCCATCTACCAGCCTCATTTCCAATCAGCACCTACACCAATGCCCACACACACACACAGACACACAGACTCACACACACACACACACACACACACACACACACACACACTTCTTTAATTACTGTCTTTGATACTGAGTCCTCACAGGACGGTGATTGCGGCTGTCAGTGCCACCACACACACACACACGCACATTCATACACACACACACACACACACACACACACACACACACACACTTATACTTACACTTCCATTCTGACTCTGATACAGTGAACTGAGTCCTCACAGGAAAGTGATTGGAGCTGTCAGTACCACACACACACACACACACACACACACACACACACACACACACGCACACAACACACACACACACACACTTCTATCTTGACTCTTATACACTGAACCGAGTCCTCACCAGAAGGTGATTGCGGCTGTCAGTACTACACACACTCTCTGACGCACACACACTGCTGACTCCTGTCATTTGCTATACATGTGTCCCCCCCCCCTCCCCACCCCACCCACACACACACCCTGGGTGAGTGAGATTGACATGCACCCCCAGCAGCAGTAATGCAACTTTGGCTTCAGGCCTTCCTTCTCTCTCTCTCTCTCACTCTCTCTCTCTCTTTCTCTCTCACTCTCTCGCTCTCTCTCTCTCTCACTCTCTCTCTCTCTCTCTCTCTTTCTCTCTCACTCTTTCTCTCTCTGTAATTAGAGCTTGGGCATGGCTGTGTAAGTGTGTGTGTGTGTGTGTGTGTGTGTGTGTGTGTGTGTGTGTGTGTGTGTGTGTGTGTTTCTGCACATTAGCCAAATGAGTCCTCATCCTCCTCCGGGGAGCTCCAGTTACAGTCGCGTCAGAGGCCAGACAAGCTGGGGATTCTTTCAACGAGCAAATTACAAGCAATTAGGGCACGAAAAAAGGATAACATTGAAAAGGCAGGGGAGGAGGGCCAGGGTTAAGAGGAGAACTGGGTGGCTCCTTGGGGGGTTGTGTAGATGGATGGAGGAAGGGAAGTGTGTGTGTGTGTGTGTGTGTGTGTGTGGAGCTGAGCGCAGGCCTTGACCACTGCCCTCGCTATGGCACTGCAGTCCCCCTGACTGCGAGTAACCTGCCCTGACCTCCACCCAGACCTTGAGGGCCCGTCCTTTAACCTGGGCACTGACCCCGGTGTGGACATGGGCACCACCCGAGCACGCTGAGGTAACGAGCGCCGTCATCTGAGCACAGATCCGTTAATGAGCTCTGAGATGGAGAGGCTGCTGAGAAGGTGGATGTAAATACCGTGTCCATGCCATGTGGGAGATGTTGACCATCGTTAACGGACATTTTTGGTTTGAATTGATGTTGACAGCGTGATCTAGGATTTGTGTTTGCTCTTATTTTTGAATCTGACCTCCATCTTGAAAAAGTTCATACTGAAAATGTGCAGACCTTGTCCCAAATCCATCCCATATCCTTTCTGACAATTAAGGCTGATGGAAGGAACAAAACACACTTGGGGGTGTGCTGTTTGAGGAAAATAATCAACAAAAGTGGAGCTAACTGTAGTTAACACGCCAAAGCTGATTATTTTCTGGATTATAACATTTTTATATATTTTTATATATAAGATGTCATTTACATTTGATGTTCCTCTCTTTTTTGAGCTGTTACTAAAGAAACAATCCCACATTATTGTTATTGCCCACCGTCTGACCAATCAGAATCGAGCATCCAGTTCAGCTATTCATTATGATTATAAATCGAAACGACAACATTATTACTGAGCTGAAATTCAGATATAGTAGTGGGCGTTTCCTTTCCGAAACGCGCTGTAAGCGGTAGACCGATCACAACAGACTGGGACTCTGACCAATCAGAGCAGAGCAGGCTATCTGAAAGGAAGAGTTTAGAGTGAACGGATCGTTTGTGACCCTGAGAAAAAGAGGTGATGTTGCAATGTAAATGATGAGAAAACGAAAGTGTTTTTTGACCATGGATGCATGTAAACCTATTGTATGAGACGTCTACAACAAAATTAGACACGTTTATATAGCATAACAGGGGTGCTTTAAACGTAAAAGATAAGATAAAGTACATTTACATAGAGTATATGCAGTGCGAAGACAGAATATGACAACTCACAGTTAATTATCATGAACTCCTTGGTGACCTTTTGTCACATCACACGTGATGTGCTACAGGAGAAACATTGTTAGGAAAGAACAGACCGGTTATACGAAAATAATGCAGGCAGAAGTGGATTATTTTCATATAACTATACTGTCTGGAGTGTGTTGTTCTACTTATATCACAGCGAACTATTTGCTAATGATTATTTTTGAATTACGCATCACGCATTTAACTGGTTAAAGGGCGCACGTGGCTTAGTGGTTAGCACGTTCGCCTCACACCTCCAGGGTCGGGGGTTCGATTCCCACCCTGTGTGTGCGGAGTTTACATGTTCTCCCCATGCTGCGGGGGTTTCCTCCGGGTACTCCGGTTTCCTCCACCAGTCCAATGACATGCATGGTAGGCTGATTGGCATGTCTAAAGTGTCCGTAGTGTATGAATGGGTGTGTGAGTGTGTGTGATTGTGCCTTGCGATGGATTGGCACCCTGTCCAGGGTGTACCCCACCTTGTGCCAGATGCTCCCTGGGATAGGCTCCAGGTTTCCCCGTGACCCTGAAAAGGATAAGCGGTATAGAAGATGGATGGATGGCATTTAACTGGTTTCTAGATAATATTTCATGTTGTGGAACATCTGAGAGACGAGTTAGTTCCTGTTCTCACTTACATTAATCAGTCCCTCCAGGATTCCGTGATTTTTGCGATCGCAGAAACGAATGCAATATTCAGACGCCGCAGTATTCAGAGGAGCTTGCAGCTTTTCAAAATTACCGCAGATTTTCTGCGGATTTGTCCCAAGACGTGTCGTGTGACGCCATCACAACGTTGAGCCACAGATCGCTCGATTCACGTGCGTTGAACGTGAGTACTGCTGAAAGGTCTCATGTACCGACAAACATCCGTGGACTTGCAGTTTAACCAATTCAAGTAGATTCCCGCAAAAAAAGCACAAAAAAACACTGCGAAGTCCTGGATGGACTGATTATAGCCACGATAAACAATCATTCCCTCACCAGCATCTCTCTCTCTATCTCTCTCGTTCTCTGGCACTACAGACTACTTCGATAAATGTAAAATAAATAACCTTATAACCAAAAATCTCACCACGTCAACGATGAAAGTTTTTCTTTGGTTTTTAAAAAAAATCTGTTTATTTTTCCGACTTAGATGACACGGCGCCTCCGCCGTACGAGGAGTGTATGAGCTGTTTCTATAGAAACGATAACGTAATACAACAAGCGCATTAATATAAACCTGTAGTACATGGAACTACTGCTTGAGCCGCGCTTTTATACCAAAATAATGCACACCTTCTGACCAATCAGATTCGAGAATCCAACCAAACTGTGGTACAAAGGATAAGAATCACATCCTTGTTTGTTTGCCTTAATCTGCATTAATACACGTAACCAGAGAACTAGCTCACTGTATGTTATTTCTTATATATATATATATATATGTATATATATATATATATATATATATATATATATATATATATATATATATATATATATATATATATATACACATTTCCTCTTATGCATTCTCTCATTATCACAGCTGTGTGTACACCAATCCCAGAGAAACTGACATCATAACTCTATCAGGTCTATCACACCAATCATGCGGGCTTGATCTTCAGGCCTAATGGAAGCAGAGATGAAGTGGCTGCTGAGAAGGTGGATGTAAACACTGGCGTAGATGGAGTAACATCCAGAGGATGGGATCAACTATTCATAATTGCTAAAGTGATGAGAATGTTTTCATTGGATGATGAAAGGATGAACGCACATGAACGCATCTGGCTGGCAAGAGAGAGAGCATGTGTGTGTATGTATGTGTGTGTGTGGTTGCTGCGTACTAACACCAACACACACATTTCACCGCTGAGGACGTGCATACACAAACAACCGCAAGCACTCGAGCTCAGTGCTTCAAACACACACACGAGCAGGAATATACAAACGCTCACACAAATCACGCCCACGCCACAGACATGACCTCACGCGGGCCAGAACTTTTGCACGCGAGCCACGCAGGGATGATCAATTTCTCTGACTTCATGTTGATCTGTGCCATTTTCATCAACTGTCTCTATAATGAGGTGATTTTATTGGCCAAGCAGGAGAAGGAGCGTCATCACGAGCTCAAATCTGATTCAAAATGGCTGACGGAACGTCCGAAGTCCGTCATATACAGTACGGTGACCTGTAAGTGCAAAGAAAACACAGATAAACCAAAAAATCAGAAAACACAACATATCCAGAGGAGTCACACAACTTCACATGTTAATAATCACATGATTCACTTCACGTTATGTATCACATCCGATTTTTTTTTCACTTGATTCATTTATATTCATGCGATTCATTGTCCAGACAAATCGTTTTTCATGTGATGTTTACACATGATTCACTTATTGTCACATTATTCATTTTCAAATCGGAATTTTTTTAGACACAATTATTTTCGAAATTAATTTACTTTTTACTTGATTCATTTTCCATCCGATTCATTTATTTACATTCAATTCGTTCCACATTTATTTTCACGTGATTTACTTGACACAGTTAATTTCTTTTCACAGGTGATGTACACAATTCATTTATTTTCACACGATTCTTTCCACATGATTCATTTATTTTTGCATGATTCTTTCCACATGATTCATTTATTTTCACGTGATTTTTACACATTTCATTTATTTTCCTTTGATTTCCCCCCACTGGATTCATATATTTTCCCATCTGATTATTTAAACAATGTTTTTTTTTTTACACATGACATTTTTAAACAGACAATTAATTTATTTTCACATTATTATTATTATTATTATTATTATTATTACTATTAGTAGTAGTAGTAGTAGTATAAACTTTTCATTCATTTTTAGACACATTTTTCAACGTGATTTTTTTTTTTTTACAGATGATTAATTTATTTTCACTTGATTCATTTTCCCTGCAATTCATTTATTTATATTCGATTCTTTCCTCATGATTCATTTATTTTCATGTGATGTATTTGACACACAGTTCATATTTTCACGTGATGTTTACACAAGATTCATTTATTTCCACGATTCCCCGCGACCCTGTGTAGTATAAGCAGTACAGAAAATGGATGGCTGGACGATTCTTTAGACATGATTCATTCATTTTCACTTGATTCATTTTTCATACGATTCATTTATTTACATTCGATTCTTTACTCATGATTCATATATTTTATACAGTTATTTTATGAATTAATTTATTTTCACGTGACACAAAATTCATTTCTTTACACACGTGATGTTTCCAAATGATTCATCTATACTCACACAATTTATGTGTTTTTATATGATTCCTTCCACATGATTCATTTATATTCACACAATTAATTTTTTTGTTTTGGTGATTTTTACAAGATTCATTTATTATCCTATTTATTCCCCCCCCCCCCCCCAGCACCCCACGGGATTCATTTATTTTTTATTATTATTGATTTTTTTACACAGTTCATTTATGTACTCATTTATTTTGCCTGTAATTTTTACAATTTATTTGTTTTCACATTATTATTATTATTATTATTATGAATGTAAATGTGAAATGTAGGTGATTTCTCCCTAAGGGCTGCAGTGAGTGTTGCACACGTGTGTGTGTTCTCACTCTCGGTGTGAGAGATGGTGCACTGTCCAGCTGTGCATACACTTATCCCCGAGGAGCCAAGATCATAATTCCAGAGCTATCGCACTAATCACAACTTCATCACAAAATGGATTTTGTCAGAGCACGCCAAGTCCACTCGAGCTGTCCGGGTTAGACACTACACAGCTGTGTGCTCTCCTCTCTCATTCTAACACACACACACACACACACACACACCTTTGTCCTTTCACTTACCTAGAGAGCAAGAGGACAGAGAGGGAACTCAGTGATCTGGTTTAAGTTAGTCTCCCTGTGTCCTGTTCAGTCTGACAGTGATGAGCTAAAAATGAGGCCCTCGTTGGACCAACACACACCTCTCGCGCTCAGCGTCCTCAGGTCCAGCTCTGGCACAAGCCAAGAATGTAAAGAATGCCCCCCTCCACCCATAACATGATGCCCCACGGACCAGCCCACTCTGAGAAGGACACAGGAGGGAGGAAGGGAGTGTGTGACAGCTCTAACATTCACCAGAACCCTCACGTCGCTAACCAAGAATGGCACAGGCCACCCTCGCTGCCAGAAGGTACGGTTTATTTTTGTAGCTCCCACACACCCCTTAAACCAGACCACCGAGTGCAGGTTTTTAGCTTTCGTCCGTCCGCACTCTCAGGTTCTCTTCTTTGGAGTTTCTCGACCGAAATACCAGAGGGGGATGAAACGATAAAATGACCCGCACTTAACCGACGTAAACACCGAGCGTGTGCAGTTTAATCAAACTTCAGAAGGCTTCCTATAGGATTGGGATGAGGACCCGCCTACTTTTTAACATTTTACGTCGTTATGCTAACTAATTAAAATTAGCACTGAAGAATCCCTTCTTTAAATATATCATTTACTGAAGTGATTTGACTTTTAAAAAAACCCCAAAAAACTTTGATTTATTTTCTCAGGTTTAATTCCACAGTGCTACTGAATTCCCGATTCTGATTGGTCAGCATGTGTCCATTCATTTTCTATAACAGCAGCTCACTGGTTTATAATAATGCACTCCTTCTAATACGTTATCCTTTCTACTGTATAATAATAGCAAAAGTACAGCTAACAGTGATAGTAACATTCCAGATAAATCAAAAAAATATATACATAATCACTGATGTGGAGAAGTTTGTTTCTGGAAGGAGATGTTTATTGAACAGTTATGGAAGGAGTCTCCAGTGTCAGCGCTTTGTAAAAGTCTGTAACTTTACGTCTTCTGACGCTGGAAAGGAAATGACTGTTTATAGCTGCTGTAACGCAAGCAATAACAGGAATTAACTTGTTTCATGGACGTTTCACAACATTACATTTAAATATAAACAGTTAAAAGTACAATGCTTTGTTTTTTAATCAATTCAAATGGTAAGAGTTTGCCATTACAAATTGCTGTAAAACTCCCCCATCATGAACAGCCATTCCCAAAGGGTTTTATTTCTTAAATTTAGGGATTAAAAATGTTTGTAACACATAACATAAATAACTGAATCATAATTCACAGCATTATCATATGAAAAAATCTATAATCTTCTAATCTGCACCAGGAAAAACACGCCATATGTATAGACTCCATCTATGCATTACGTGAACAGTATATTGTGTGTATGATATTGTTTATTACTGATGTTGACTGTTCATATTGTATACGTCGCATTATGTAAGCATCAAATACGTCAGTTGCTGAGTTCTCTTAAAGAATAAACAGCTGATGTTGACTTTATCTATATGATGTGTGTTAAGCAGGACACACACACACACACACGCTTGGTCGGATGAAGAAAAACTTTTCTCCATTTATTACCCGGGTGCACTGCTGTTACTGCCTGGATGTTTCAGTAGGTATAAACCCTCTCGCTTTCCGGAGCGTGACCCGGCTCGGGGAGGCTGCTGCGCCAACAGTAGCGGCGGTTGTTCAGGCCGCCGTTACGGGCTCTTCCTGTCTAGACTGGGGGAGATAGGGTTAATGAAAATGCAGCCATGTCCACTGAACGCTGTCTGCTGGATCACTCCTCAGATCATTCTTCTGAATCCGACCTCAAACGAAAGCAGTAGAACCTCACAGATCCTGCACTGGCTTTTTGTAAAGTTCTTCTTACATATGTTCTTATTATAAATAAATGGGGTGAAAATGTGGGGAAAAAAAATTAAAAACAAAAACACTTCCATGATTTGGCTGCTGGAATGATCCTACACATGATAACTTCACTTACACAACAACAACAACAGCTTTCCGAGTTTTAGAGCAATCATAAGGGATGAATTTTTATGATTTATGTCTGCATCTCACTTCTGCAGACTACAATGTAGGTAAAGATTGGCACATTTCTCAACACTTTCAGTGGAATCCAAGAAACATCTCGAAATATCAGCTCAAGTAGCATTTTTGTGGCAAATTAACTACAACCGTGGTGAAGATCACGATCTGAACGAACCTAATCTGTCAGACTCTCAAGCAAACTGGCTACACTTCACCTCAAGTTTGTACCATTCCTTGTTTCTGATCATGAACAGCTATCTCTACCACCTCGCTGTCGACTGCTTAAACTCAGCTCTCAATTAGCTAGAAATGCAGCTAGCTAAAATTAGCAAACATTAGCTTTGTGCATTTTTGTGTGGATGATAGGCCAAAAAGTGAAGAAAAAAAGGCACACATTTTGAACAAGGATGACACGTGAGAGTCCAGCAGAGGTGGAGCATGTTCATGTTACTCATCTGAATGATTTCTCTGGTAAAAAGCTGAAGTAGAGCTTTGAATTCTTCCCTCAAATTAAAGCACAAAAGTATCGACTCTGAACATACAGGAAAATGTTCACAAAAGAAAGAGACGTCTGCGTCAGTTTGATTTCCGGACAGTGAATTATGGCCTCTTTCATCTAAAGAATGTGAGAAAACATTAGGTAAGGCTAAGCAACAAGAGATTTACAACTGATCTCTCAAATGTTAGCTAGCATGAGCATTTCTCTAGACACAGAAACTAGCTGAATGCTAATCGCTAGCTGTCTCAGTACAAGCTGCTGAGATAAACACAAGATGTATGTAGCAGCAGATAGATTACATTGATGGGTATTAGGTCTCGTTACTCAGGGATACATCTGTTAAAGTTTAGATTAGCTAGGAATTTAGATCATTCAGTCATTCGGTAACTTTGGAGGTTTGTAGAGAAATATGGAAAGAAGAAAGTAGAGATTTTTCTTCTGATATACCGATTAGAAAAGTCAAAAATACGAAATAAAATATGACGCCGTGAAAACTTAAACACAATAAGAAAATATTACTTCACCACACTGGAGTGTGGGATATTTAAAGGGGATATTTAAAGGGTGTGTGTGATTACAAACAGCTGAGTGTAGTTAGTACTCAGGTGACTATAAGGGAAAGAAAGAGAGATCATGTGATGAGGTCATCATGGCTGAGGATTATGGGAGCTGTAGTTTGAAATTTGAGAACGCGACATCTTGTAAAAGTAAATAAATAAATAAAAGTCCCATATCAACTGTAAAAAATAGTTTCAGACTGCTCTCAAATATTAAATATTGAATATTTCATTTGGTTGTTTATCTATAAAAAGTCAACACAATTAGTATAGTTTTTTCTTTTTGAAAACTTGCCAGAAAGGTTCTTATGGCATCTATCTTTCACACCAGAGAGCGCCAGAGCGGTCCGATATGAAGCTCGCAGGACAAAGAAAGATCAGATTGCAAGGTTTATATCATTTTTTGTTTACACTGCCATATTTCGAGCTGTCCCACGAGTTTGCCATCATCCAACGCTGTCTTCCTATTGGTGGCCTATTGGTTGCAGCGCTCGCACTCTGAGACGTTGATTAGAAAGAAATTCTCAGAACTTTGTCGTCGGCCATCTTTGGTAGCATTGGCAGCCAAATCAGCCGCCGATAACATGAGGACATCACATTATGCGTTATAAAACCGCCGATCTCAAACCACAATCAAAGATTTCTGTTAACATGGTGTGAAACCTGGCTTCACTGTGAATTAAAAAAAAAACTAAATTGGATTGGAAGTCACGAAGTGAACTTAGAAGTCTGAGTTTAGTCACTAGGGACAGTATGGACTCAAATATGTCAAGAATCTTAACCTCGAGTCCCCATCTTGTAGTTTCACCATGGTCCTGGTCCTGGAGACGCCATTTTGTCCCACTGTTAAAATACATAAGTATAAAATGACATGTGAGTTTGGAGAAATGGACAAACACCTACGCACTTGAGTCCACATCGTGTGGAATTTCGGCCCCCGTTACCTCCGGCCCTGTTTTTTTCATCCAAGAAGCGCCATTTCTGAGCCATTCCCAGAATAAATGGTGGTCAACAGTTCAGCGTGTTGGCCCACAGTGCTCTGTAAATATAGATGACTGTGCTTTAGCCACAGGGAAAATGTGCGAGTGTCTAAAGCAGAAGCGGCCGCCGTTTGCCAAGAGAGCACCTGGACGGTGTTAATCACAGCCTAGCATAAACAGTTCTCCTGAAGAACATTCGGCAGAACTATTCGCTTCCACAGAACACCCCCACCCCCCCACACACACACACACACACACACACACACACACCAACACACTCAACAATCCGTCACACGGCATTGCACCACACCACCACACACACACACACAACCAAACACACCAAACACACCCCGCATCACATCAGGTAACACGTCCAGGAACGCAAGAGACAACCCACGACCTAATTTAGCACTTTAACGACAACAGATGCAGAATGTGCGGCATGAAATTCTGCTCCAACAAACATGTTCTCTGCTTCTTCTCTCGCTTTTGGGTGCCTGACAGAACACGGAGCAGATATGTCAAATTGCGCAAATATCCAAACATTACGTGTCGCGTAGCAACGAGAAGAAATGCAACGCAGGAGTGTCTCAGTTGTGGTCACAGTGACGGCTGGACCTCATAACAGGCCCCATTTACCAAACTGGATACGGACGAATTTATTCGTAAAACATTCTCAGGAGCATTAGCACAAGAAATGTGGTGTCCCTGAAAATCCGTCTAGTCCAGAAAAATGTTCATACTCTACGATTCGCTCGTGAGCTGCTGTGTGAATTTACACCGTCTTCAAATTGTATAAATTGGCCATGACTTTCTGCCATTTTGTATACGGATTACACCGTCTAGAATCTATGAATTTACACAAATAAGACTCAATTAAAAAGCAATAGGGGCGCTTTTTCACCGTTTAGTCGTCATTTCATCATTTTGAGCTCTTTGTGAGCTTTGCCTTTTAAGGGGTTTGTGGGCGTGGCTAAATACAAGCTGTACTGTGAATATGGATAGTCTTTTACAACTGACTGGCATTCGCAGGTGAGTAGGAAGAAAATCAGTGATGCTGAACGGTTGGTAGATCTGACAGGAATTTTTATTTCCGTTCGGCTTATGAAATCATTTACACACAACTTCACTAAATGATTGATAAATGAGGCCCTTATTCGTTACTATTAAGAAACCAGTATGGTTCAGCTTATTAGCACGGGGTCTCATTAGGCATAAATGTATTACGCATACAAACAGGAACACACTCTTAGATAGTCAAGTAACTAAAAGCATTCGTGTTTGCTATGTTTTAAGTCCCGTGTGTCTAACGAATAGCAAATACAGTAAACGTAAAGGTTTAGGCGTTTTTGTTCAAACTGCACAAAACGAATTTCTGTCATTTGTCCCTTTGTATAATTTGTACTTTGGTTGTTTAGTCAATTTACGTCAAGTTTCTCCTCCAAAAATCAATGATTGAGAAAATAATCCATCGCGTTCATGGTTATCAGACCATGGATTCCACAGCGCACCTTCTCAGGTCACTGCTGATGACGTGTTATAGACGTGAGAGACGCTCATCCAAATTGAATCATTTCACATTTTAAACTGTGTGAATATACAGTCTGGGCTAGAAAGAAACCAGGCCCAGCTCCTGCTTCATACTATTCCGTGCATTTGGTCATGTTTCTGGTTCCACAAAAGGAAGAAATTATCCTTACAGGAAATAAGCCAAAAATTCAGCCTTATATTTATATATTTTTCCCCTGAAAAAGAGAAAAGCACTGCTAGCTCATTTCTACCACCCATCCCCGAGCAGTCATGAGAGATACGCAGAAATGTCTGCACATAATTGTGCTACTTGAGTTAATTCATGATTCTTCGAGCCACATCCGTACCTCAGATACATTAGTGCGTAACAGTTTATGGTCTGAAGAGTGTTGAGTCTTGAGGATAACTGCTGCACTTGAGGTTTAGTGCCATTATAGAAAACCTTAGTACCTTAGTACTTCACAACACAAGCTTTTTCTTTCCATTAATGCACACAGGTTATAACCTCATCCTCATTCTGAGTTTCAAACTAATGGGGCATCCTTCATTTCTAAACCACGCTGCAAAGAAATCACGTTATCCAGTCTGCATCCGTCTATTTATCCAGTATTTCCTATTATAGGACTATAATAAACCAAATGTATGGTCATTAAACCTATTTTGACATTTTTTTAAAATTATTTTTTATTTTTTTTACATTTTTAATAAGGTCTAGCTTTAAACGTTCTGGTTATGTTGGCAGATAATATACCTTCTTTCTAGAAATAAATGGTTAAAATTAGAAAAAAAAAATATTTACCAATAGAACAAGACTATTTCATGATTGAAATTATTATTATTATTATTATTATTATTATTATTATTATTATTTTAAAAATAGAAATAGGTGTCCAAATAGAGGAAAACATAGAAGAAATAGACTTTTTTTTAAAAAAAAAATAGTCTTGAAATAGGCTTGTTCTAGTGGCAAATACAATTTTTAAAAAATGTCTAGAATTTTTTTTTAATAAGCTTATATTTGGTTTATAATAATCGTATCATAGGAAATACTAAGTAAATCTGACTATATTTAATAAATTATATATATATATATATATATATATATATATATATATATATATATATATATATATATATATATTCATACATATATTATACTATAATATTTATACTATAACATATATGATTTACTATTGTCTCTATATACTATATAAAAATTATATTTTGGCAAATGTATGTAATATTTCTCATGAATCAGAAAGTCAAATATTAGGTTATTCAGCCAGTTTTTAGATTTAAAAAGCTTTAAATTCAAGCTTTAAATGATCGTATTGTTTTGCCAGAAAATCTGCTTTACTTCTAGAGATACTAAATGCTTAAATTAGGAAAGAAAGAAAAGTCTAGAAGCAGGTTTAATAATCATATATTCCATTTATTGTAAACTTATAATAGGATATATTAGATCAATTTGATGATATTCAAGATATTTTTATCTTGTTTATTTATCTTGTTTATTTATCTTGTTTATTTATCTGTTTATTTATCTGTTTATTCTTCTTGTTTATTGAATGTACGTTTGCACGGAACAAAAAGGAGTGGCTCTTAATTTCATTGTACATGTGTATAGTGACAATAAAAGGCATTCATTCATTCATTCATTCATTCATTCACTTGCTTAGATGTCTTTTTTTTCCTTTTCTTTGTTTTGGTTTCAGTTTGTTGCTTATTGTTTTGCTTTTAAATCCCCTTCCTTCCTTCCTTCCTTCCTTCCTTCCGCAATATGTGGAAAAATAAAATGTACAATTTTGTAAATGTGAGTGTGGCCATGTTTGTATGTCTTGGTGGGGTCCAAATGTCCTCAAAAGGATAGGAATATCTGACAGATATAACCCTGGTTGGTCCTTTATTTTTTAAATACAAAAACTGGAGCTTTTATTTAAAAATCTAAAATAGCCAAACAGCCTGCTGTTGAATTTTGAGGTTGAGGTTGAGGTTGAGGTTAGGGTTAGATTTAGATTTAAGTGTATAAGTGTAGCATAACATCAATTAGCAGTATTAATAATTATGTCAGGGGAAGGTTCTCATAAGGATAGTAAGAAAATATGTGTGTGTGTGTGTGTGTGTGTGTGTGTGTGTGTGTGTGTGTGTGTGATGAACCTTTTTCTAACCCCCAGCCAGCAAAACACTGTAAATCATTTCAGTGGCGCTCGGCCATCAGGCTTGTTATCTGTGCAAAAGCTGGAAAAGGTTAATGGATCATAATTACTGTCACTTTTCATAAATGTTAACTTTCCTCTCCGCCATTTTAGAAAACATGCTCCATACTCACACTCGAAGAAGATGCTTTTCCTTCTTCAGTTAGTTCATGCAAATGGATTTGTGGCACTTTAATAAATCTCTGAAGTTATATCTTTACTTAGTAATTGAACAGTTTTTGACCAAGTCTAAAAAACAAACAAACGAAAAAAAGTACATGCTATAAAGTGTTATGAAAATGAAATACGCGCCAGCCAATCACAATTCACAGCTATGGTGTACCCAGTTACTGAGCCGTGATGTCATCACAACAGCAACAACAACAATGTCTCAACCACATGCAGGTCAGTGCTAGCTGTAAGTAATTAAACAAGACATGGCAATTCAGGTTTATTGTCAAAATGTACAGACTTTCAGCTGTTTGTGATGAACAAATCAAACAAAAGCAATTGAAATAGTTCAACACAAGGAATGCTTCAAGTGGTTTCACCAAATTCAACTGAAAATGCAACTTATAATGATTTCTCCAGTCTCAAAATTATTCAACCCCTTCATGGCGAGCATCTTTAGTACTTAGTAGAGCTCCTTTTTGCACTTATGACCTGCCGCAAACGAGATGCAGAGCTTCTGCAGCGTTCCGGAGGAATCTTATCCCATTCCTCATGAGCAATGGCCTCCAGTTCGGTAATATTCTCAGGCATGCGTGCTGCAACCGCCGTCTTCAAATCCCACCAGAGATTTTCTAGTTCAAGTCAGGTGACTGTGACGGCCCTGTAGAATCTTCCAGGACTACTTCTGCAACCAGGCCTTGGTGGAATTTGAGGTATGCTTGAGATCAGTGTCCTGTTGGAAGGTCCAATGACACCCGAGCTTCAGCTTCCTCACAGACGACGTGACGTTTTCTCCTAGGATTTCCTGATACTTCAAAGAATCCATCTCGCCTTCCACACGCTGCAGGTTTCCAGTGCCAGAGGATGCAAAGCATCCCCAGAGCATCACCGAGCCACCACCATGCTCGACTGTGGACAGAGTGTTCTTTCTTCATTCTTCTTCCTCCAGACAGACCGCTGATCCATCGTGCTGAAAAGTTCCAGTTTTGTTTCATCGCTCCACAGAACAGAATCCCAAAACTTCTGTGGCTTATTTATATGATTTTGAGCGACTTTTCTTGTGCTTTTGGGTCAGTAGTGGTGTACGGCTTGGAGTTCTGGCATGGAAACCTTCTGCGTTTAGTACGCGCCTTACTGTGCTCACCGAGACCTCAGTGCCTGTTGCCACCGAGTCTCGCTGCAGGTCTTTTGCAGTCACTCGAGGGTTTTTCACAACCTGCCTTCTCAGAAATCTGCTTGCAGCCGTTGATAGCTTCCTTTTTCTGCCCCGTCCAGGTATATCACGTATTTTCTGCCCCTAGCCAGTTCAGGTATTTCATGTGTTCCAGCTCAAACACACCTGGTGCATCTACTGAAGCCCTTGATTAGTCACATCAGGTGTGCTTGAGACGACACCTGTTTTGCATATTTGTGCTGTTGTGAGGGATTCTATTCAGGGGGTTGAATCATTTTGAGACTGGAGAAGTCATTATAAGTTGCGTTTTCAGTTGAATTTGGTGACACCACTTGAAGCATTCATTGTGTCGAACTATTTCAATTGCTTGTGTTTGATTACTTCATAGCAAACAGCTGAAAGTCTGATTTTGTACCCTTTTCAAGCCTGATGAGCAACAACGACTCTTTTTTCTAAGGCCATGATACACTTCCACAAACATGTGTTGTGAAGAGTCATAAGAGACGGTAACACAAGAGCAAATTTGGACCACCGTGCATGTGGTTGGATTTTGTTTTATGTCATATAAATGAAGTCATAAGAAAAGTTATACTAAACTTTAACTCCGACACCACCCATCACCCTTAATGTAGCCTACATTTGGTAGCTTTTCACCCAACTGAAGTCATACGAATTGTTTCGGATTCTTAACTGTGAGATAGTGTTGATTATTTTCTGTCATAATATAAGTAGAAATTTCATTGCACACATTGTCACATGAAAAAAATAAAGAGATCCTATTATCTCTAGTACTTAACAGGTGAATGTCTAGTTATAACAAGACTTTAAACATGAGCCTGGAACAGAATTGTGGGATGAGGTTTCAATTTGGCAACCACCGGCACAAATAACGTTGCCTTGGTTTCCAAATCAAGAGAGGAATTGTGAGATTTTAAACACATGCTCACTGACAGCTTTAGCAACACCTCCAACACGTGTCCAAGACGTCCCCTGCGGTGAGGTCGCGGCGCTAATGTGAAAGGACAAGGAGGGAAATTCTGAAGCAGAGAAACATGGCAGCCATGACACAGCCAGCATGTCTCCTCCAACAGCTCATTACCCAGCTCGCCTGATCCAGCTGCATCTCAGCGTCCAAATGGGAACATATCGCGATCTCATTTTCACACTGTTTTTCAAATGACTGCTGCATGACCTCATACACACCTGGCATATCTCTCCAACTCCTTCTCTCGCTTTCTCTGAGCCTCAATGAGGTGTTTACCGCAGACATAGTGAGTCAAGGGAAGATCGTCGTTGCCTTAAAGTCTATTTGTTTTTTTTTTTTTATTCACACATGCCACCCACACGCCTGTGAAACTCTTTCAACCTCGTCGCAGTCGCACATTGATTATCTCTCGGAGTGTTTTCACATTAAAGTCCAATCCGGTGAAATCAAAGCAACATGTGAACTCCGTTATTAGCGTCAAAGCTATTAACACGCCACTCACTCAAACTCACATTCCTGGTCCTTTCTGCATATCTCTGCCACAGGAGGAGGGAAAAAAGACAACTCATATCATTTAGGATTTTTTTCCAACTTTTTTTTTTTTTTTTTTTTTTTTGCCAACCTCTATGAGGCATGCACAATCAGTTGAAAAAATATTTCTCCAGCTTAAAAATATCCAGAGGGAATTTAGGCCGGTGGAAGTACACCCACAGGAGCAAAAGGGGCAAAGCTGAATGCCATATCCGCACCCTGAGATTTACAAGAAGACCTCCCTGAAATGCGGCAACAATTCTGTACCTGTAAAGTGTTCGATTTTATTTTTTATTTTTATTTTTTACAAAAAGAACCAATTGTACAAGCTTAGTCTGGAAAAACATTTTCTTATGTCTGTAAAATCTCTGTGAAAACAAAGAGGCCCTCTCACAATGGTTTCAGTGAGGATCTTTCCGGAAACGGTCGCACCACATGCTGGGGGTGAAGGCGCAGAAAGCGTGCACTAGATGTGTGTTTTTGTTGGACGTAGATCGAGCTTCTGCTTGTATGTGAAATAGGAGTGGAAACCGGCTTCAGAGATAATTTTTTTATCCCCCCCCCCAATGTCTTTTTGCTAATACATCAAACAAAACTAGGGGTAAAGAGAAATCAGTGGAGCAGTCACATGATATGTGATTCGGGACAGCTTCCAACATGGGAATTGTCAAAATAAAAATAAAAGGAAAAAATGCAATATTTTGAAGCCTGGAGATAATATCCTGCAAACGAGGCAAATGAGTTTCAGTGGAAAAGGAAGTGAGCGATCGGAGGATATTATCACAAGGAAGGAAATGTTTAAGCTCTGAAAGATGACAGCGATTCTCTGGCTATGTACCACACACAGCAATTAACTCGTTCTCAAAGCCAGGCCCATCGATAAGACCGCAGTGCTGCTTATCATCCATGGTCACTATCAGATGTCATGCAAAAGTCACATTATGGTCTGCCGATATGTAGCGCTGCTCTTTATATCACAGCGCTGTAGAATTCTCAAATCTGATTGGTCAGAAGGTGTCGATTCATTTTCTATAACAACAGGTTTATATTAATGCACTCATTCTAATATGTTATCACTTTCATAGCGCTAACTCACACAGGGACTTGCACGGTGGATGCGTCATAATCTAAGACTAATAATAAACAGATTAAAAATGTTTTAACTATGGAAGGAGTCTCCAGTGTCAGCGGATTCTGACAGTCAGAAGGAACAGCAAAAGGACAGAGGAGTTGAAGCTTTGCGGTTTTTCAGTAACATGAAAATCTGTTTTTTTTTTTTCTTATTAACTTTAAAACAAACAAACAAAACAAAAAAAACAACGATACTTGGTGAGGGATTGACTGTTTACATCTGCAATAACGTAAGAGAACAGGAGCTTGTTTCATTTACAATCCCCTCCGAAAGTATTGGAACAGCAAGGCCGATTCTATATTTTTTTCCGCTATACACTGAAGACATTTGGGTTTGAGATGGAAAGATGACTATGAGACAGATCGGAATTTCAGCTTTTATTTCCTCATATTTACGTCTAGACGTGTTGAACAACTTAGAACATGGCTCCTTTTGTTTGAACCTACGCATTTTTCCCCCCCAAGCGATCAAAAATATTGGAACACGTGACTGATAGGTGTTTCTTGCTGCCCAGGTGTGCCGTGTTAAACTGATTGTTTAAAGAATGAATAGCTCTGGATGTCTACTCTTGGTAGGTTTTGCCTGTGAAGACTGCATTTGTTGTTAAAAAGGATAAACCAACATGAAGACTAGAGAGCTGTCTATGGGAGCTAAAACAATATAACTGGCCTTGCTGATCCAATACTTTCAGAGGGGACTGTATGTTCCTCAACATTAAGTGGAAGTATACGTAAATGTGCAAAAATGTATGGCATTCAATCAATAAAAATTTGAACCGTTGACAAATTGCTGTGGATTAAGATAAATAAAACATAATACCGTGAAGAGTGGGTGTGGTAGTTATGGATAGGAATTCACGTTCAGTAGTCTATGGATAGTTTTAAAAAAATGAAAAATGTACAAGTTCACAAATATATATAACATGAATGTGAACTCTCTCTCTCTCTCTCTCAAAAAAAAAACACAACTCATCCTTTTACCAAGAAACCATAACCGTAGAAACAATAACTTTCTCTGTCCTGAAGACTTTCCCGTGCTGATAAATTTTGCAAAGCACCGTGACTGTTACAAAGCGCTGACACCTGAGACTCATTCCATATATGTTAAGCAAACATGGGGGAAGTGGTAGCTCAGTGGTTAAGATGTCGGACTTCTGATTAGAAGGCCATGAGTTCAAATCCCAGCACCTCCAAGCTGCTCAGAGATAATTGCGAGTCACTCTGGGTAAGGCCGTCTGCCAAATGCCGTAAATGTAAACATCTCTTAACGCGAAACTTTACCACATCAACAATTACATATTTGTTAAATAACACGTTTATTTACACCTTTTATTAGATTACACCGAACCTCCGCTATACGCGTCCCTGTGAACGAGCTGTTACTATGGAAACAGTCGCATATTAGAATGAACGTATTAATAAAATATAAACCTGCTGTTCATGTTACAGCTGGAACTACTGTCTGAGCCATGCTGGACATAATGCACACTTTCTGTTTCAAAAATTCAACCATGCTGTAGGTTTAAAATCGCTGTAGAAACTCTTTAAATTACGCCAATACTCAGAACGAATGGACATTATGCCGGAATGCTGACGCTATGATTGAAAAACACTTGAAAAATCTCACACTTGAATCAGCATGAAGTTGTTCTCACACCTGTCAGCTGAATATACAAACACACATCAGCCATGAAACTGTTTTATGATCGGAATACCAAGGAGTAAAGGTGAATACACAGTATAATGAGTAACTTGGGTAAAAAATGACTGTACTGGTTACTAACTACCCCATAACAGCTGAGTCAACAAGCGCCGACTTTTGCTGATGTTACAGTATGTTATGACACTTTCCAGATCGACGTGAGTTTGACCGTAGTGAAAAACTCACTTTTTAGCTCAGAGTCACATGATCACATAATGACGATGATGTCAGGTATCAGAAGCGAATTTACTTTAATAAAAGTGAGAGTAAGATAAAATATATACAACTATACTTTGTCTGAGGTTTTATTGAACGTAATATAAAGAATAAAATCGAAACCAAATACATTTGGTTGATACAGTGTCATAAAATTGTCTAAGCACTCATACAGATGCCGTGAGCAGAAATATGACGCGCACTTTACTTAAGGATGAGAAAAAATAAAATCCATAAACATTTGTCAGTGTTAAACACTTCACCATGTAACAGAGCGTCTTTTAGACCTTTTCGAATGAACATCACATAACAAGCTACGTGCCATTATTACTATTATTAACATACAATAAGTCAGCCCAGAAAGTGTCATAACACAACCCTATGTGTAACTATGGTTATGCCGGTAGACTCAGGTTTTAAGGCTTTACTCATGCTTATGTAGCTTTATGTCATTTATATAAATATACAGTCAATGCTTATGTAGCTTTAGTCTTATGAAAACAGTACTTATGACACCTGACAACTGTTTGAATAAGCCTTTATGAATGCTTCTGTACCATAGTTTCATGCCAGAAGTCATGAAGGGCTAAAGTAAGTGTTGTATAGCCCTATGACACCTGTAATACAATTAACCTTTATGAATGCTCATGTAGCTTCATGTCATGGATACCTAACATAGGTGTCTGTTAGTCCTATAAAAGCAGTCCTTATGACAGCTGACACCGTTATGAATTTAGAATAAACCTTTCTGAATGCTTATGAAGCTTTCTGTCAGTAGTGACAGTAGGGCCAACCTACTTACATGCCATTTAGCCCTATGAAATGACATTTAGTCCTTATGTTAGCAGATGCCTGTTACAATACTTCTATAAGAATGCCTTTGTAGGCTAATTTCAGTAGTCATGAAGGGTTAATGTAGCTGTCGATTAGCGCTATGAAACCCTTCCTTAAGCTGTCCTTATTATAGCTCATTCCCATTTCATTAAGCCATTATGAATGCCTGTGAAGCTTTATGTCCGTAGTCATGACGAGCTAATGTAAGTATTATTTAGCCATATGAAAGCAGTGCTTATGACACCCAACACCCATTATACAATAAGCATTTATGAATGCGTTAGTCACACCTGTTCAAATATAACTTTATTAATGATTATCATGCGTTCACCCTATGAAAGCGGTCCCTATGATAGCACAATAAGCCTTTATGAATGTTTATGTAGCTTTATGTCAGTAGTCATGAATAGCTAATGTAGGTGTGATGTTCTTCCCAATGGCAGAAGTCCTTTTGATAGCTGACACCGGTTAGAATAAGCTTTTAAGAATGCTTATGTAGCATTATTGCAGAACTCACAAAGGTTATATATATATATATATATATATATAGAGAGAGAGAGAGAGAGAGAGAGAGAGAGAGAGAGAGAGAGAGAGAGAGACGAATGGGCCTGACAGCCATTAGAATAAGCCTTTATTGATGGTTATGGAGCTCTAGTCTTATAAAAGTAGTCCTTATGACAATTGACACTGATTAGAATAATCCTTTATTAATGTTTATGAAGATTTATTACTATAAATACAGTCCTTATGATGTCCATAAGAATAATCTTTCCTGAGTGTCCATGTAGCTCTATGCCAGTAGTCATGAATAGCTAATGTTGGTGTAATTTATCCCTATGAACACTATGTTTAGGTACAGAGTCACTAATTTAATCAATGAGCCGTCCAGTGCAGTGGCAGTGCAAAGACAGCTGGAAATGCAACAAGCACACAGCAAACTCTCCATCACACATAATGGTCATGACCTACCGTTCCTATTTTAACAACGTGTGATCACTCGTGTGCAGAGAAAGCCGCCAAGCGCAGGAACAAACGTCTGGACACGGAGGTCAGAGTCTGTGAAGTTTATCGCTGGTCTGTGCAAAAAAAAAAAAAAAAGGTGCCCGCGTATGCGCTAAGGGAAAAGCGGGCACATTGTGGCTTGGCTCGGTGCTCAGTTTATAAAATTCATTCAGGTCGACCCAAAACCTAGCCTCGACTTTCAAAACACTTCACGTTTGATTGAAGCGAACATCCTGGCCCTCGTCATCCTC
Organism: Ictalurus furcatus; assembly: GCF_023375685.1. Classification (NCBI taxonomy): domain Eukaryota; kingdom Metazoa; phylum Chordata; class Actinopteri; order Siluriformes; family Ictaluridae; genus Ictalurus; species Ictalurus furcatus. The sequence goes on from NC_071258.1 coordinate 2,837,940, forward strand.
CCACCCTGACACCAACGTCCACAGGAATTCTCTCCACGCCACAAAGGGTGGGAAACTGGAGCCAGACCTACCGTAACACCAGGCTACTGACTATTTCAGCAACAGGCTGGCACTGAATTTCTCTTCAACGCTGCTGCTGGATTATATCGCTCCTTTAGCCTTTAGCATTCATGTTCAGTTTATTACTTGTCGCATGTAGGCTTGATGATTGCATCAGGAATCGCAGACAGATTCCAGCTATCGCAATGGCGATCAAGTCCATCCATCCATCCATCCATCCATCCATCTTCTATACCGCTTATCCTTTTCAGGGTCACGGGGAACCTGGAGCCTATCCCAGAGAGCATCGGGCACAAGGCGGGGTACACCCTGGACAGGGTGCCAATCCATCGCAGGGCACACAATCACACACACTCACACACCCATTCATACACTACGGACACTTTAGACACGCCAATCAGCCTACCATGCATGTCTTTGGACTGGGGGAGGAAACCGGAGTACCCGGAGGAAACCCCCGCAGCACGGGGAGAACATGCAAACTCCGCACACACAGAGCCGCGGGAATCGAACCCCCGACCCTGGAGGTGTGAGGCGAACGTGCCAACCAAGTCAGACGATTTAAACATCTGTTGGTGTCTGCAGCTTTAAGAGCAACAAAAAGAAATTGTGTTGTTGTGATCTCATAATATGTGTTTCCTTTTTGTCTGTTTTGTATCCTACTCGAACCTATACAATAACTTGCTGGAGCAGAGCAACAAAACATCTCTCTGATGTATCATAGCTTCCCAGTAAATATCTCCGCTGCTGTTCAACACAGAGCACACATGCATGTGTAGTTTCTATTATGATATTTCAATTTTATAATGAGATTATTTACATCTAATAACTCGTTACATTTATTTACAGTCCTATCTTCAGTTTTGCGAGTATTTCTGACCTAGTTCATCCAAAAAGACTAAGTTAATGCTGGCGACTAGCAGCTACAGCCAACTTGTAACCGGTATTTTTGTCTGCTGTAATGATCTAACATGTGAATGAGACGTGTCGTGTATGACAGGCCACGCCCCCTTTTTTCCCCTTCCTCAGCATCATTGAAGCCTTCACCCTTCCAAAGGCACAAGCGATAATATCGAGGCACAATCAGACAATGGCATATTTCACATGATCTCACAAGCCTAGTCCCATGTGATCCATAGTATCTCTTTTGATATATAGTTTTATTTCCTTAAAAAAAATGTCTTTCTTCATGAGGTGCGCCAAGCTGCTGTTCAATCTAGGGTGTATTCCCAACTTGCGTTCCCAGTGTTCCCAGGATGAGCTTCGGATCCACCTTGACTCTGATCAGGAAGAAGTGCTGAAGATGAATGAATGTAGGTGTGACTGGTGGTAGATTTAAGTTTTAAGATTTAAGTAAATAAACCCCCACCCCCTCCGAAATATTTTATATTTACAATTACAAATGCTTACTCATAGATGGTCAGCAAAACTCACGCACCACTAATACTTTATACAGGGTATACACCTCAAATAACACTGTCTTGTGCAACATTCGCGTTCCTAAACTACGAGGGACGCAAACTTTAGATTTTAACCGCGAATAAAATTTCATCTGTAAAGACACTTTAGTCTCTGGAGCTAAAGTAGCATTTGAGCACCTTGTTTCCCTCACCATGTTGCTGGACTCCCTCCTTTAGGAAAGTGATGCAACATTCCAGCCTTATTGACTAGTTTTTCTTGCTAATGGGCTGTGGAATGTGGCACGCCTGGATGGCAAGGTGAACATGTGGGCAGCAGGCCTGTGGCTGAGGCTCATCCCTCCATAAACATACTGTACATGTAGACTGGGAACCTATGAGCCATTCACACGGGCCCCACTGTGCCTACTTTTCTTTGCCGATGCTGGAGTAAAAACCCAAATCTATTTGAACTGCGTCCATGTGCGGGCCAGTTTGAATGACATTTTAGGGCCATTATTTAATAACTAAAAATACAAGATTTCAAGAATAAAGTCATAACATTTTATATAATGAAAAAAGCCATAATAACCTATCTGAGATATATATATATATGTTTGTTTTTAAGCAATATTTCAGGAATAAAGTTGTCATAGACGGAAAAAAAGACATATTTTGAGAATAAAATCCTAATACTAAGACAAAATGGTACATATCCGAGCATCGTTCGAATTTAAAATGAGGGATGTTGAGGATTTGATGTTGAAGTTCTACTTTATTATTGGTTTTACACATAAGAAATTCTTAATCGTCTGTTGTATCAGTACCGCATTATTATTAGTATAAGAGACAGCTGTCCTAACACAGACGTATGTTTGGGATTCAAGTCTCAATTCTGAAATATTACACTCTGGATGCAGATACGGACTATATTGTGTCTGATATATAGAAAGCTACTGTAGACTATAAACCAGCTCTATAGTCATTTCCCAAAACACATGAACTCCGAGACGTGATTATAGCACTACTCTGAATCCGTTTAATACCGTTCCAAACCTTGACTAATGAGTTTACCTTCAAATTAGCAGATTAGATCACTATCGATTATAGATTAAATCCATTAGCATCACCTAACAGCCTATAAAAGGCTAGTGACTAATGAATAAATCACCGTATGGGTATTCCTCGTGCTGGGTGTGCCGTTATAGGAAAATAATCAAAGACGAGGTGGTGTGTTGCAGCCCAGCGTGAAGCAAAGTTACCAGTTACGACCATGATGTGAATTATTTTTCAATAACAGCACATTTCACAGTCATTTCTTGTTTATTAAAGACATTTTATCCATTCATAGTTATATTTAATGTTGTCGAACATCCATGAAACAACTCGTTCCCTCACCAGCCCCTCTGTTGAAGTTAATAAGACAAAAATGTAGCTTGTCATGCTTCCGAGAAACCGTAAAACACAATTAAGTGCTGACACATCTTGTTGTATTTTTAAACTGTTTTTTTTTTTTTTTTTTGTCTCAAAATATTTTTTTTCTATATTTAAAACTAAAAATCTTTTCATGGCTGCATTCAGGAAATTTTACCTGTTCATTCATATGCCTATTTTTTCAATTCCTATAGGATTTCTCAAAACTGCTGGGTTTATTTTAGATTTTATACCAAAATTGACAAAACAATTCCTTCAGCGCATGATAGTTTCCCGATTAAACAATAAAAAAGATTTTCCAATAAACTATGATTCATTCAAAAACAACATTTTTGTCGTTATTAATCATTATTTTGACTTAGTATCTCATTATTTCAAGCTATTATCTGGTTATTACGATGCAGTAGCTAGTAATTAGGACTTACTCGTTATTACAACTTACTATCTCATTTTTATGACTTACTAATGCATTATTACGACTTACACACAGATTATTTGACCCGTTGCTCATTATTTCAAGATATTATCTTCTTATTATGACTTAGTAACTAATTATTGTGACTTAATAACTCAATATCACTCATTAACTTGTTGGAGTCTGTTCATAATTTTGACTTACTAAGTCAAAATAATGGGATAATATACGGAACTAATGAGTCATAATACGTGTTACTACTTTGTAATAACAAGTTAGTAAGTTGTAATAACAAGTTGGCTATTCGTAAGGCAATAAATCTTTAAATAGCGCATTACCAAGTCAAAATAACAAAATAGTGTATGGAAACGATGAGTTACTGAGGCACAATAATGACAGCGCTCCACAAATAAATTGGGTTTTTTTGTTGTTGTTTTTTTTTGTTTTTTTACATTTTGCCGTTTGGGGCTTCTGCAAAAATCGATTGTGATGTCTATTGTTTTGGGGAAAAAAAGCAAAAATAAAACAAACAAACAAACAAAAAATTCCTATTCACCTGTAATGTCTTGCTTAAAGAGTAAAAAAGGAAAAGAAAAAGAAATGGAAAGAAACAGAAAGGCTTTGGGATTGGTTTAACACGAAATAACAAACAAAACACCAGAAAGTTATGAAGGAAGTGAGCTAGCTAACCTTGTAAACAAAAGACAAAAAGAAGAACAGAAAACTGAGAAAAGAATTCCTTCTCAAACAGGAGGGGGGAAAAAAAAACAAAACAAACAAAAACAAAGCATCATTCCCCACAGAGAATGGCATCCAGTCGCTCCAGGCTTCCTCACCACAGTATGATCACACACTTTACTCTTCTTACAATGTGAATGCTATTTACAAGCATTTTCGTGGCTGTGGAATCACAACTGTGGCCAGAAACTGCACAAATAACACTAATGAGTCTATTGGCAGCAACTGCACAAAATACACAATCTGTCTGTACAAGGGAGAAAGAAAGAAATCTGTCGCTGCCTCTTCTCCTGGGTTTATATCCCTGTCAAGAGAGAGAACAGTGCTTAAAAAACAACAGATACAAAAAAGGCAACGTGAACATGACCAAAAAAAAAATCCATGCGCTAATTGTAATATGTTATCGTTTCTATAGTAACAGCTAACTCAGGGACTTCATATAATATATATATATATATACCATTGACAGACGTTGATTGATTTCCAGAATCTGAGATCACAGAATTAATGCCCAATTCATTATTAATGCTCATTAATAACATGTTCAATAACCAGTGTTCATTATTAACTGTCATTCTTGTTTAGATTATATATATATATATATATATATATATATATATATATATATATATATATATATATATTCAAATTGCACACTGAGGTAAGCCTTTCTACAGTATGAAGGTTATATGTCTAATGACCAGCGAATACATTCAGAACATGCTATAACACACTCATAAGTTATTATAAACACTGGTATAATCGTTTCTGAAAAGGCATTACAGTTTATAGGACTGGTTATAATGCATTTTAATAATCGTTGAAAAACAGAATGCGTTATAAGCAGTGTTTATAACACGTTATGTTGCCAATAGCAAAGAAATACCAAAGAAATTCCCCAGTTTGCTTTAGTGCATTATGTTCAGTCATAGACACACACAAGCTTGTCCTGATAATCTCTCTGGGAGAATTCATTGTTCATTGTTAAATATAAAATAATAATAATAATAATAATAATAATAATAATAATAATCAAGACAGATCTCGCGATGAAAGTTATAGTTAAAGCTAATGATAAGTAATTATAACAAAGTGCATAATGCCTTATGGCTGCATTAAACCATGATATGAATGTGTTTATAGTTCATTATAGAATTAGGATCTTTATATAAAGTGTTACTGTAGTTTCTTATGAGAACGTAATCTAAATCATCTTTAAGAATTGGTAGGATAATGTGATGTCATCTAATGTGATATCGTCTGAAGTGAAAAATGTCCTACAGTATACTACGATTTTGTTTTTAAACGCCACCGGAACAAAACTGTTCCTGCTTGTGATTAGAGGATCTATAGAGTTTCAGGACGTTCAACACACACCAGCTTCCAGTCCCATACCTCAGGCATATGGTCAGTCAGTAGTGCGCAGTAAATGCTGGTGGAGCAGCAGGTTGGGTCAGTGCTGTCTCGCATAAAACCAGACCTACAGTCAACTACAGCTTCATACTACGGGCCACTCACAGTTCACCTCACCCAACCTGCCATGAGAGGCAAGCAGCAGACCGGCCGAATGTCCTAGACAGTGAAGCACTAAAACCTAATAACACACCCCGTCTCACCCTGTGTGCGTGTGTGTGTGTGTGTGTGTGTATTAATAATCTGTTATATAGAATTACTCCAATATGAGCCACAAGTAGCCATTTTGCGTTGAGCAATACTGTTTGCTATTTACATACAAAAATGTATTAGCATTTAGTGCTTTATGATGCCTTGGTACAGATTGCACTTCTCAGGAGTGAATTGTATTCCCTGAAAACTTCCTTCAAGCAATTCTTTAAACAAATAAAATCAGTTTCAGGGCAGCATTATTTATTACTCTGTGATCCCTGACTGTTGTTTAAAACAAATTATACCACAGTGATCAGAAGGGGTTGGTTAATTTCCTGGAACAGCAGCGCTGACAGTAGTGCAGCTTCATATCACAGGGTTATGTTATATAATGTGCTCCTTCTCATACGTTATCGCTTCTATAGTAACAACTTTCATTCACAAGGACTTGTGTGGTACGTTTAAGACTAATAATAAACATTTCACGAAAAGAAAAAAAAACATATATTTGTTGATATAGTGGAGTTTTCTGTAAGGAGATGTTTGTTTACATTTTTTGGGAAGGAGTCTCCAGTGTCAGTGAGTTGTAACTGTCAGAGGTAAACTTGTAACTTTTTAGTCAGTTTAAGACACCAAGGCTTCAGGACAGAATATTCAGGATTCAGGACAAAGGATTCAGGATTCAGGATTCAGGACAGAAGATGCAGGATTCTGGCTTCAGGACAGAAGATTCAAGATTCAGGAAAGGATTCAGGATTCAGGACAGAGGATTCAGGCTTCAAGACAGAGGATTCAGGCTTCAAGACAGAGGATTCAGGCTTCAGGACAGAACATTCAGGACAGAGAATTCAGGACAGAGGATTCAGGACAGAGGATTCAGGATTCAGGGCAGAGGATTCAGGATTCAGGACAGAGGATTCAGGACAGAAGATTCAGGATTCAAGACAAGAGGATTCAGGATTCAGGACAGAGGATTCAGAACAGAGGATTCAGGATTCAAGACAAGAGGATTCAGGATTCAGGACAGAGGATTCAGGATTCAGACAGAGGATTCAGGACAGAGGATTCAGGATTCAGGGCAGAGGATTCAGGATTCAGGACAGAGGATTCAGGACAGAGGATTCAGGACACAAGATTCAGGATTCAAGACAAGAGGATTCAGGATTCAGGACAGAGGATTCAGGACAGAGGATTCAGGACAGAGGATTCAGGATTCAAGACAAGAGGATTCAGGATTCAGGACAGAGGATTCAGGATTCAGACAGAGGATTCAGGACAGAGGATTCAAGACAAGAGGATTCAGGATTCAGGACAGAGGATTCAGGATTCAGACAGAGGATTCAGGACAGAGGATTCAGGATTCAGGACAGAGGATTCAGAACAGAGGATTCAGGACAGAAAATTCAAGATTCAAGACAAGAGGATTCAGGATTCAGGACAGAGGATTCAGGATTCAGACAGAGGATTCAGGACAGAGGATTCAGGATTCAGGGCAGAGGATTCAGGATTCAGGACAGAGGATTCAGGACAGAAGATTCAGGATTCAAGACAAGAGGATTCAGGATTCAGGACAGAGGATTCAGGACAGAGGATTCAGGACAGAGGATTCAGGATTCAAGACAAGAGGATTCAGGATTCAGGACAGAGGATTCAGGATTCAGACAGAGGATTCAGGACAGAGGATTCAAGACAAGAGAATTCAGGATTCAAGACAAGAGGATTCAGGATTCAGGACAGAGGATTCAGGACAGAGGATTCAGGACAGAGGATTCAGGATTCAAGACAAGAGGATTCAGGATTCAGGACAGAGGATTCAGGATTCAGACAGAGGATTCAGGACAGAGGATTCAAGACAAGAGAATTCAGGATTCAAGACAAGAGGATTCAGGATTCAGGACAGAGGATTCAGGATTCAGACAGAGGATTCAGGACAGAGGATTCAGGATTCAAGACAAGAGGATTCAGGATTCAGGACAGAGGATTCAGGATTCAGACAGAGGATTCAGGACAGAGGATTCAGGATTCAAGACAAGAGGATTCAGGATTCAGGACAGAGGATTCAGAACAGAGGATTCAGGCTTCAGGACAGAGGTTTGGCCTTCAACAAGATGTCTTATTAACTTCTAAAGAAAGTGAAGGAACAACTGTTTATAGCTGCTATAACATACAGTAAGTGAGAACAGGAACTAACTTGTTTCATGGACATTAAATGTAACTATAAACGGACAAATCTACAGTAAATAAGAAATTGTAATCAGTGCAAGTTGCCATAATATACGAGATATAAAACACCTCAGGACATGCTGTTATAGGAAAATCATTAACTTCTAAACAGTAACATTAATTCCACGTTATTGTTGATTGTTTTCCTCTAACAGCACAACAAGGAGTGTATCACTCCTTACACACTGTAACAGACTTAATTCCAGAATACAACTCGATATTTTTGTACAAAAACAAATGAACAACATACCTTTATCTTACACTTGATCTAAAAGACAGAACTCTTTTAAGCAGCTAAAAAGTTTGCGTCCCCTCATAACACGTTGGTCATTCATTTATTTGAATGCTCATCACTGTCTAAAATATGACCTGAGGTCTTTAAAATATTGATCTTAATTACGGCGTGAAAAGTTCAAACAAGCAAAGTGAAGAAAATAGACAGGGATAAGATGTGGAATGGAAAATGCAGAACTTTTTACGCGCTTGGAGAAGGGGATGAAAAGATTTTTCAAACATGCCTGTGAAGAGTGAAATAATTCATTTGAAAAGGGAGGAAACACAAAAATATATATATATCATAGAAGCCCTTAGAAGCAAGTTTGTTTTGAATGAATATGATATCATACACAAACGTTTTTTGTTTTTTTTTTACTCATGGTATTCACGTTGAAGTCATTAAGACACAAGGGTGTACAGTAGAAACTTTTGCACTCCAGTGTCTTCACTTCTCCCTGCTTTCTTCTACACTTCCCTTCTCTTCTCTTGCGTGTCTCACACTTTACAGCGAGACCCTCGAGGGTCACTTTTGCGTGATCTGAGAAGGACTCGGGCAAGAATTCTACATGTCTCAGCTTCCTGCCATTCTATACGTGTCACCAAGCCTTTATATTGCAATTCCTATAGGAACGCTGACAGTCGGAGATCTGTCTGCTCCAGGAACAAAGCTCTGCTTCCATACACTGACCTCGCTGGGGAAAAAGTGACCAGAGGCAGGCTCAGTCACCCCGAGTCTGCTCTCGATTCTGGCCCGCAATTATAAAGTCCGACCGCATGACCACACAGTCTCAGAGCTGGTCAGAGCATGGAAAAGGGGGCAGCTTGGGAGGTCTCGTAGTGGAGGTACACATGCAATGACAGGATGTGTTTGCCATTTGCCAGGGTTTAACCCTGTAATCATCATAAGGACCAGATACATTGCATGCACGCAAGGAAGCCGTCATGTCTTTTGGTCATGCGCTACGAAAAATGCGTCAGGTTCGTCGGATCACTTGACAGAACAAACGTTTCCTTAGAAGAAAAAAAACAAAACACGTTACATGTTGTCAAGGCGTGATTTACAATCGTCGTTTGCAGAACAAACAATTGTGCTCGTGCTCATACATTCACAGGACACCTATGCACATTAATACGACCGCAACACGTGTTAAACCGGCTGCCTTTAACGCTGTGAGTGGAAGCCGAACGCTTTTTTTCTCCCCCTTCTCCCTTTCTCGTCACACTCCATAAACCGTACGCAGTGATTAATGCATCAATCATGCAGCATGAAAAAAAAAAAGAAAAAAAAAACCCTGGGAGTTTTTTTTTTTTTTTTTTTTTTTAACCCAGGACTGTCAGGACGTCCAGCGCTGTGGCTGAGTGACAGGAATATGGATGCTGTTGCTGGTAAATGAGCTCTAACGGTTCCTCGGGGTCTCACCACACGGCCGGCCGCCGCTCCCGGCCCGCTGATAGAATTAAGGAGCACTTGAACCGTGCTGCTCGTGCTTCCTGAAGCAATTACCATGACGCAGCAGGGCCACCGGGCTCAGCAGGTCATGTGTATGGAGTGGCGGAGGGTTCGAGGGGTGTTTACACACGGCTACACAGGGTGCATCCCGCCACCCACGCAATGTAAAGAAAAAAAACATATCGGGTTTTTTTCTTCTTCTTGTGTTTATACAGAGTCGAAGCCATCAAAAATGACCGACTCGGCACATAACGCGAGGAAATGTTACATTACATTACAGACAGATGTCCCTCATCCTCATTTGGGAGAAGAATAAATACAGAAGTGAGAGTGTAGGGAGACGTTATTAGCAACATTTAAAAAAAAAAAAAAAAAAAAAAAATCACTTGTGCACCACATACGCATGAGTACACTGAAAAATGTTTTACTAGATGTATTAGAAATGACTTTATTTAAATATGCACAGATGTCTTACTGTTAGATTTGTCTTATAAAAGTGAGAAAAGTCGACAGTTTTGGTATTCACTCGAACGCAACCCTCTACTGCATGAATTATTAGCCTACATTCACATCAAAAAAAATGTGTTTTTATGGATTAGTTCAAGTAATAATTTATTTATTTATTTATTTATTTAAATTGAAGAAAAAAAAATTGGGGGGAAAGGGGAGTGGGGTGTAGCTGGGAAAATGTTGCCGTATGGCAACAATGTGCAATGGTGGAAAGTATCTTATAGTCAAAAAAAGAAGAAAAAAAAGCAGGAAAAGCATGAGGTTACAATTCTAATTACTGCATTTTGCAGACTATAAATTGCTGAGATTTTCGCCTCTTAGTAAGTAAGCATGTAAAAGTTATATCACCTGAAAAGGAATTACAGTTGTAAAAAAAAAAAAAAAAAAAAAAAAAAAAAAAGTATGTGGATGGATTTACTCACTCAAAATGCGTACAAAAATTACATCCAAACATGTTTTGGGTGAAGTGTCTTTTTTAATCCCTTCCCTCTCTGATGATGACTTTCAGCATGCCGTGTGACTGCAGAAAAGGAAATGAAAACAGCACTTCCGGGTCATGTGAAATGGCATTTTTTATTTTGTTATGTACACGTTAAAGCCCCCTTTTTCCAGTTACATGGGAAAATAGTATTGGAGATAAATTCATCGTTGCCATACGGCAACACCACGCAGTAAATGGTTAAATATATGTTGTGACTAATTAGAATGATCCAGATCAGATCGAGATTTTTTATTTTTTTTTTCTGAGAACATTTCTCAGTTCACTTCTACAGTACCTGTTTCTTACTTTCTAAGTATAGAGGGTTTAACCTCAGCACAGTTCTTGAAACTCTAACCGGAAATGTTGCAGGGTGTTCAAAAACTTTTGCGTGTCCGTGTAAATCACCAGCGTGAGTGACGCTCTGGACGTGTAGTAGGCAGGGCTTGAACCGAACCCCACCCACCTGCCCGATGCAGGAAAATTTTTCATTTAACCAGTTGTTTTGGTGTGTAAACCTACTGTATCAGCTGCGATTTCAGTCACAATGACAAGCGACAATTGAACTAGATTTTTTTTTCTTCAATTTCAATTCTATGTAAATTCTGTATGCTGGATGCTGTATAGTGAAAAAAAAAAAATCCCTGATTCCTCAGTCCAATCCTATAGTATGGTGTGTGAGGTCCGATGTTTCTTCAGTTCCGCACTCATAACTTTATTCTGCAGTTAGTTCACAATCTCTGTTTGATTTCTTTCACAAAAAATGAAAGAAAAAAAAAATCAAACTGTAGTTTTGTCATATACAAGCTCTCATTAAATGTGGATAGAGACCTTACACAGAAAAATAAAGCTTGGAAGGAAGTGTACGTAGTGTAGCTAGTACAAACACTGATTAGCATGGTAAATAGGTAGAATTAGAAACTATATATATAGATATATATATATATAGTAAAATGTATATAGCGTTTCCTATTATAAGAATATAATGAACCAAATATGAGATTATTATACCTATTTCTAGACCTCTTTTCCTAATTTCAAGCGTGAAATAAGCTTGTTCTATCGGCAAATTTTTTCATTTTAATTTTTTTTATTTTTAGAATTTATTTCTAGAAAGAAGCGACATGATCTGCCAGTAGAATAATAATTTTAAAAAACCGTAAAGCTCGAAAAAGCATCAATCTTTTATTTGATTTATAATAATCTCATAATGAGAACCGTTAATTAAATCTCATAATTAACCATGAATGCGCCCATGTTCATGATATCTGCACTTGTTAAGATATCATCTTTTGCAGTGTGCTAATAAAGACACGAATCTGTGGCGTGCGGACGATAAAAATGAAAATCTCAAGACAACATTTTTATTAAATAAAAGAAAGAAAAAAAGAGTAGGATGCCTAAACATTCGCATAGTACCAAATATATCGCGGTAATTATGAACTGCTGTTAGTTTCAGTGACAAAGAATTTATTCATAATTCTTTATATTTATATAGTAAAGAAATTGATTCCGTTTGATCGAGTGAATAATAATAATAATAATAATAATAATAATAATAATAATAATAATAATAATAATAATAACATTTCTTAGGTCATCGCATTCATGCACTGGGCTGGAGCGTACGAGCATTACGGGTGTGTTTATTTTTAGGCGAGTCTGCATTAAATTTAATTAGCACAAATGTCTGGACAAATCTCCTGAATTCCCAACTGCCCTCCAGAGAAGGAAACGCTTGGAATTCTGCCCCGGGAAGGTCACTGCTCTTCTGCGTTAGGGCTGCAGTATGTACCACGGCTAGGGTTAAAGGTCGTAGAGGCGAGTCATTCCGCTCTGCCCTGGCGCCTGCCGGCACAGCCCTCAATTTGTTCAAAAAGAGAAGAAAAGAAAAGAAAAGAAAAGAAAAGGCAACCTCAGAGCTCAGAGGGCTTCCCTGGCAAAACACAAGCAGCTAGCCCAAGGCCACTCAGGTGGGATTCCACATCCTGACTCCGGCTATAGGCAAATCAGAGGAATTACCCTGCTAGCCTTGTGCTCTGTGAAAACACACTTTAATAAGCGGAATTATCTTCCTGAAGGGTGAGCTGTAATCAGCACACCTAATCAGAGGAATTAGCGCTGTGAGGAGTGGCGTCCCACCAGCAGGACTCGTTAAGAGCTATTAGCCGAGCGATGGCGCGGCTCCACCCAGACCTACGCCTCGTTATCACTGGATATATGTGAGATTTTACATCATGTGTAGGGAGGCACACTCGAGCGCTTAACACCTCTGACTCTCACTGTAAAGCAGGAAGTGAGTAAATAGAGAGGATAAAATGGGGGAAATGGGAAAACTGGGGAAACGATTTTAACCTGGAAAGGAAGGAACAAAAAATAAAATCATGTCCATTTCTAGAATGTGGTCCTAAAGGACGCTTACACTGCCCACGTCTGATCTCACAAGCAAAAGCTCTGATACAGTTTTAAATATACAATAAATCACATATGCTAACAATCAAAAGTTTCTATTCTTCTATTCATACAGTACCCCAGGTCTGTATTTAAAAAAAAATCAAAAAAAAAAAAAAACAGCTATAATCATAAAGAATATAGTAGCATGATAGAAATAAATCATATAGAAATGTGAAGTGATCCAGAAAAGGAAAAATCAAAACTATGTAACACTTTAAATTCTGAACAGTTTACAGTATATCTGAAGAAGTATCCTATCTTCTCAGCATCTTCTCTCCCAGCTTCACGAGGAGGAGCTTCTCCCAGGATGAACCTCCTAAACATCTCAACTTGTTCGCAGAGAAAATATCATTTTAAGTAAAAAACAAAACATAACAGTGATTCCTAAATAAATGTATACATGAGCTGTTACTTAGAAACGAATTTCAAACATAATGATTATTAAAATGCCTTTCAAACCATATATATATATATATCAACTTACTACAGTATAGAAAGCAAACAACAATGTACTTTATTACAGTAAATTTAGAAACTTCTCTGTGTATCATCTCTTTGTACAAGAAAAAAAACCCTGATTATATCAGTTCATCTAAAATCAGAGGAATAAGTAACCAAATGCTTTGTTTTTAAAAGCAAATATGTTTAAATCCACATAAATGTATTAATACATAAGATCATTTATTACAGCAACACATTATAAAACAGAAAAAAAACAAATATTGCAGCGAAACAGAATTAAAAAAAAAAAAAACAAGCAAGAGAGTCATTTTCTCCATGCTGTTCAAAATGAAATATTATTTATTATTATTATTTTTTAAATCATGTATTTACATTGAAAGATTATTCCAAAATTGCTGATTTTATAATATAGACTTGCGGTATGCTTTCATTAAATAAAGTAATTGAATGTAACCTATTATTATTATTATTATTATTATTATTATTATTATGCATTTTAATATATTTAAGCAAATCAGTAATGATCACACTCACTCACATCCTTCATAAAAAGGTAAATAAATAAACAAATAAACAAAACACATCTACGATCCTTATAGTGTTTTTCCTGCAGATATAGCGTGCAGATGCTGACAGATGCGTCTCCCTCTTAACCATCTTATATTGTGTTGTAAATGAACTAAGGGAATTTTATTTTTGCTCCACAATTAACCCTTTAAACTCCTAGGAGCTGTTTGTGGCTCGAAACCAAAGCCACTCTTAGAGAATTACTGTACACACCTTTCCTATTACTTTACCAATAAATACTGATTCGTATTCTTCAAGATGATATAACTGGATAATAAGCCAGGCTGACAGACAGACAGACAGACAGATGGAGACATTCTGTCCTGTGTCTCTCTGCTCTCTGCAAAGCATCACATCATTTTTTTTTTCTTTTTTCCATGGAGCCCTTCACACACATGGGCTGCAGCTCAGGTCGACACAACTCTGAGTCTCTTCCTGTTTCTTGTACCAGGTGTTAGAGAGCAATTATCACTGCCATTGAGCCAAAGCCTC